>NC_133649.1:17294285-17594285 GCF_009905375.1 Apium graveolens | reverse complement strand
TAGTCTAATTTTTTTGGTATGTGAAAGTGCACTTTTTAGTGTGTGAAATGTAAGTATAAATTTTATAGTATTTCAGAGCGCACCCTTTAGTATAAGCAGGAGCTGTCATATGGATATCATATAGACCTTATTGTTCTTTTCTCTTGCTGCACATATTTAAAAACTTAAAAGCCAATGTGGAGTCTTTCATTAACATTTAGGCTAGTTGATGCTTTATCTTATATTTGTCCTCACTAAGTTTTAATTTATGTTCTCATGATCATTTAATTGCCTGCCAGTTGTATTAATTTTGAAATCTCATGGTTTTATATGGTCACTTTTCAGATTGGACAATATATATCATCAAATGGGGGTGTTACTACAGCTGAAGAGCTTGCTCCATATCTTGATGTGGAAAATACAAAGGCAATGGTATTGCAATTTAAAGCATCATGTTTCCTAATATGTATTTCTCTCCTTTACCCACGACTATAAAATATATGCGTACAATATTGCATCTGTAATAGACATGAGTATTCAATCTTCTGTTTTAATGGGTTTTTTGTCATTACAAAACTGTATCACTCATTAATTAAATGCTTCTTGCCCTTAGTAGCTCATTTTCTGTAATTTTTATGTTACAGAATGACGATTCATACATCCTACCTGTACTTCTACGCTTTGATGGACTTCCAGAAATAGATGACGAGGTGACTTTTAACTTTGTATATAGAAAACAGATCTGATTCTCCGGTCTGTTGTGTGTATTGCGTATCTTTCTCTTTCTAATGCTAGTTCATTTGTAGAATTTATTTTTATAAGTTGATATGTTTTAATTTTTATATATGCTGTGAATTAAGTAGCATATTGTCTTCTTGCCAAAAAAAGGTAGCAATTCGTCTTGAGTTTTGTGATGAACTAAAAGAATATAATTTTTTTAACTTAAAAATGTTCTGTTTAATTCTAATTGAACATAATAAACTTTTTATGCTTGACCGGAACTTAAATTTCAGCTTAGTTTATAACCATAGAAGTCGATCTTATCCGAAGTATCAATGGAACTCCTGATAACACAATGTCTTGATTTCAGTAAAGAAACTTATTTGTTTGTCTACTTCCATGTCAGTCATTGTATTGTGTTTCTATATCAAAAAAACCCTTTTATGTATTTAAACTAACAAAGTTTTTAACATTACACAAGTAGAAGTTTCTTCAAAGAAATGGATTAGAACCCGGACTTCAAAAAGTCCTTTACGAGATACAAAGAAGTGGAAAGAAAATATCGTCATCAATTCATACAGCAATTCTAAACTAATGTATTGTTATAATCTCACATTAACAAGACCTTAATCTATTTCATGCAGGGAAATATTTTGTATCGGTTTCCATCATTGCAAAGAACAGCTTCTTCACAGAAGAGTGGAAAGAAGGAGTATGTTGGGAGAAGATGGGCAGACTGGGTTGGGGGGGTTGATAGATTTTTCAGAGAGAAGCAGTTGGAATTCAGGTTTTTTTTAATTCTGCTTGTATAGTATATACTAGCCTAAAACCCGTGCGATACACGGCTTATTTTTAATATTACATAATTTTTTTGAAATTAATTTGAAAATTTTTTAAGTTATGAAACTTATTTATTTGAAATTTTAATAATAAGATTTAATAATACTTAATATTTTATTTTAGCTTGATTCTTCAAATCCAACTAACTATTTGTAGTTTTTTTAATTTCTTTATTTAAAATTGGATTATTAGTATAATTTTCTTTAGCCCGACCGGTAATTTGATGACATTATATTCGGATGAATTTTATATATTATTTTGTTTTAACGAAAACCATTAGACATATTATAATTCTGTAATGGATATTTATCTATTTGTGAGAGTGTTTTATTCTAAATATTACTATTTACGGTGACCATACCGACTACCAACCAAACTTTCATTGTTTCGTTTTTAATATAATAGTATATATGGTTGGTTAATTTTCATTTATCATGTGCTCAATATTTTACTATGCAGTAAAACCAGCAGTTCTGAAAGGGCAATGGTCATTGGTTTAGGTGGGCTTAATTTAGTTGGTGTTGTCATTCTGGGTACCATGTTACAGTATGTTTTTAGCTCCTTTAAGCTCCTTTTTAGTTCCTTAGTTTTTCTTACCTACCTCTCTAATACAACTTTTGTTTTTGGATGAATTGTTACTTGAAGAGAAATGACAGGTACGCCAAGTGGATTTATCACCTTTGTCTCTGACATATTCCCTTTACTTCAGGTCTGGAAGTGTATTCCATTTCTTATATATGCAGTATGCCTTGTTAATCATGCTATTCTTAAAAAAATTAGTATATCGTTTAGATCTATATGAATCACATATATCTTTCAAGCTAAGAACACTGATCTGTTCAGGATAGAAGAAAATAATTTATTTGCTATTTGAAACTCCATTCATACATGCATGGATAACTTATAAGTTGTGCATTGATACTATCTTGATAATGAGGATGGTTTAGTATGAGTTGTTGGCTTCCACTTTAGCAGTCCAATGCTTTTCCCAAGAATAAAAACTTTTGGGTTTATTTAATTTTATCATTTGCAATGTTGTAAACCTTGAAGCAGATTGGCTGACAATAATGTGTTACAAAGTATTTTAGAAAATTACATGTTAGTATTTGCATAATTTGTGTGTTCATAAGAGTGGTGACAAGGCAAAAAGGTGACTATCAAATGTAATTGCTCTCATTGATTTGTGTGTTCATATCGTTGGCAGGGGTATAATTTGGCTTTATATGATTCAGTTCATTGTTAATAATTAAAAACACGTTTTCAGATCTATGCTGGCTCTTTTTTTGCAATTCCTTTGGTCCGATGGTTCTTCGTTCAGAAGACAAATGCTGAAATTGAAAAGAGGAACCAGGCAAGAGAACAACGTGCCCTTGCACTCGAACAACCAGATCTCTCTCTAAGGCGAAAGGTACAATATAAATGTGTGGATTGCTGTTTCTTATCATGAATATCTGAATAATAATATTATGTTTAGGGCTTCCATCATATTGTTCCAGAAGTATACATTGATTTCAGTTTTTAAAATGTATCTTTAATTTCATTTAACTCCTAAGTCTGGGCTGGCCTGACCTTTGAAGCTTAAGAGAAAATAGAAAGTTTTTGGTCTCTCTACTTGCATAAATTGAATTTATTATTGGCAGTGCAAATGGTAGTCAATTGGCTTACAGAAAAGTGGAGCCTAAACTTTTGATGCACCTTATTGGTTATTAATTAAAAACCATGTTTAAAAAGAAATTAGATTTTAACATATTGTCAAAAATTTAAGACTTAAGTGGAGCTGTCATTGTAAACTGTATCCAGGCTTGTGATAAGTCCAATGAACATGGAAAACTTGATGATGAAGCAGATTTAATTGATCCTAGTGTAACGGCCCGCACTTCCGGACTATTAATTGTAAATCAAAACTAAAATAAAATACAATTTACTAATACGAAAATCTATTACAAAGGTGTCTATTACAAAAGCGCAGCTAACGGAAGCCCAAAATTTAATATACTCCAATCCTAAGTCCTCGAACTCCAATGATTTCCAACTCGAATCTTATACGAAACCTGAAATTGAAAGGGGTGAGCTATAAAGCTCAGCAAGAAACCAATCGATCCAACTAGTATGCCAAGTAACATGAACACATATAACAAAATACGATAACATATACGATACGATATACGAAATAAACACTTTCGGTACATATTCTTATTCTTATTCGATACACACAATACACATACAACATAAATAAAAATAATTCAAAATCCACAATTCATGCCACGACCACTACAACCCGGTGATAACGGTCCTAAATTTTCAGAAAACTGTCACTACAATCCGGTGACTACGGTCCTAAGTTCTTATTCGATATTTTCAAAAACCATGACACAAATCAAAGATCCAAAATTATCGTTGAGACAACACACATATACATCGATACATATTCTATAACACATAATACTTTCAAATATACCATCACTTAGCCCATGTTTTGATAATCAAATATATACACATAACACACAATTTTGAAAATACTAGTAAGATCGATCGAAAACTTACTTCCAACTCTGACCAGATCTGAATTTAGCCTTTTTGACCCTCTAAACGATGTTATCTTGAAAAATACAAAACACGAAAGTTGAAGATAAGGAAAAGACCTCTCCGAAAAGTCTAGAATCACTGAATTCTGACTTACGATGAATTTTCTACGAATTTTACAAAACAACTGATTTATGCTGAGAAGAGCCCTACGAATTTTTATATTAAAAACGAGGAAGACGAATAGGATCTATTTATAACGATATAAAACTCTATTTCTTAACCTACAAGTTATCCATATTAGAATCTGATCCAAATTTTAGGCCCAATATTCTAACCCAATTTTAAATCCTAGTCCTTATCTAATTTTAATCTTTTTTATTCAATTATTCTTTTATTAATCGAATTCTAAAAAAATTACGGGATATTACACCTAGTATGTGGACTCTACCTAAATAGGGTCAGCCTCCAACTACACTGATTTAGCCTCATGAATATTCTCGAAATTGTGGGAATGGTTATCGAATATATCCCAAAACGGGGCTACTTTTTGGGGTTTTCCATTTTCTTTATAGCTGCATATAAAAATTACATCTTGCTTGTAAATTTCGCTTGACACCGAGTCACTGACCGATCACTGATGATAATCATACTAAGATAATTCATAGACCTGTGTAGCAACTGTACGTACAGCCAAAGCTCTCTGATCTAACCCCACAGCAAGCTCGGTGATAGAGCCTGTGCTTTCACAGCTTATGCTGTGAATATATTAGCATTGAATTTTCTTTACTTTGTACCTAATCTTGGTAATCAAGATATTCACAAACCATTATTAACATATTTTCTGATCGTATTCAGCTCCTGAGCGCTAGAGACATGGCCAACAAAACATTCATCAGTCAAGATAGGATTGTGTATAGCACTGAAAGGGACTTAATTGAGCAAGATTACGAAGAGAGAGAATGGGATAAGAAATTCGGAGAGATACGGAAATCTGACTAAGGTTATGTGATCTTTACAGTGTTCCATTACAGAAATTGATATTATCTAATGATGACAGAGATGAATGTACTACCTACATTCTAAATTCATATAAATCAACTGACCACTGGGAAGAGGGTCTATAATGCTATCATGCACTTGTTATATCATGATTTTGTATGAGTAATTATTTTGCAGTAGAGTCGCTTGTAAGTTTCACTATTGGTTATGTTTCTTGGCAAACATTTAAATTTCAGGTTTAACAGGGTGTAAGTGCTGATTATTTTCTAAGAACGTTCATAGTGAATTTGAGGTCTACGTAAAGATATCATGGTAATACTGGTGTTTCATAGCCCCCTTCAACTAGTATTTTTACCCTCATTGTTGGGCTGGGACAATAAGATTTAATAAAATGCTGTTTAAAATAGAATATATAAGAGAGTTTATTATTATGTTTTTTAAAAGGAAGAGGGTTTATTATTTCCGATAGTTAATTCACGTAGTTAAGTCATGTCTTTTTAATTTTAGAAAAAATCGACCCCTTTAATGTTGGTACTATTCAAGTGTATTACTGATACTCAATAAGATGACAACGCAAACGTGACTATCATATCACACGGTATCATAACATAAAAAAGAAACAAAAAAAATTGATTTCTTGAACAACTTAAAGATTGCTTTTATTTCAAAGGCAGGGGAGTTTATGATTCTTAACAATATATACCATTCATATTGTTATAAAGTTTACTCTTGCAAGAACTTGGAGATTACAAACTACAAGTAGCTGCAAGGGTACAAATAAAAAATTCATGGACAGGTACCACCCAGATCTATTATGGATTCAGCAATTAAAGGACATTGCTTATATCTTAAATTCATGCATATCATCACATTGCAGTTTATGCCAACTACATATTAGGCCAAAGTACCATTAAGATAATAATTTGTTATATTGTAATTTCTAAATATAACAAAAATTACATACTCGACCAGCAGTCAATGTCTTTACAATGTAAATTGATTCAGATGATGTGAATTATTCATATAAAATACTTTGCCATCTCAAATTCTTTTTGCTCAAAACCACACTTCTCATAGAAAGCCCTGTTCTTAGCACTGCAGTCAAGGATCACCTTGTAACACCCCACAGAACGAGCATGATCAGTGAGGTACTCAACAATTTTCTTTCCTAATTGCATCCCACGAGCGTTTGAGTCGACCACAACATCTTCTATATGACCAACTTTGCTACAATTCCTTATAAATTTTCTTTCAATAAACACACTTCCAGTTGCTATAATCTTTTGAGAACTTCCATCTTCAATTACACATATAACATGGTTATCGCCATATGAGCTGATCTCTTCAAAGCGGCTTCGGAACTCTTCGTCAGAGACAGAATCACATACAGTAAGTTGCTGCAGTAACTCTATGAAGCCCTTACTTTTGTCAGATATCTCAAGTTTTCGAACTTGAAACTTCTTTTCTTCATCAGAGCAACTAATGCTCTGCATCTTTTGTATTAAAATATGACAAAATGTGTTAAACACCTGAAAGCAAAATCCCTTTTAGATTTGACTGAGTGGAGAGGGAAGAGAAATGAGCATAGAGAGATGGACAGTAGATCTCAGTAGATCTTCCAAACAAAAGTAACGATAAAGATAACCAAAAACCTAAATACACACCTAATATTGTATAATGTCAAATATTAGTTGTTAACGTTCAAATTATGCATTGAAGTCTCTACAAGAACCAAATATGCAACTTTATATGCCATTATCAATTAATCATTAAAATGATATATGAACATATAAGATTAACATGTATCAAACAGTGTAGTGGGCGGTGTTTCATATATACTACTAAATAAAGAAGACAATTGGAAATCTTAATCAACCAAAACCACTGTAAGTGGTAGAGAGAAGCCACTAGACAGGTCCAGAGGTCCTCGCCTAATATAAAGCACCAAAATATTGCGATCTTGGATTTAAGCAAAGCTTTGATTTTGACATCACAAACATGATCAAGGCTAAAAAATCAAGCACTCTAAAAAATCAAGAATGCACTCCTTGATACCCAAAGGTCGGGGGTTCAAATTCAACACTCGGTGGAGGCAATTTTGTGCGTGAAATTTTAATTTTTTTAGTAATTCATCTCACCAAGAAACAAGAACGCGCTCCTGCACATATTTGAAAGAGAAATGTGGCAGGGTGGCGTAAGTCTTGTTAGTGGACATTCGTCTGCAGAACCACTTTGGCTCATTATTCTAGTTCTTCACAGTTAGTATCCAACGTTTGTAGCAAACTTAATGATATATTCAAAGATTGTGCCGATTAGGCAAGATGATTATCAGCAATATATAGTTCACCGGTGTAGAATGTCACATGGATGTTCGTACTTGCAATTGGTTCTACATAACGCCGCAGCCTACTACAGACACATTCGAGTTTAGTGAATGTATTGCTACATGGGCTGATGGACAAATTCCACTTGGGTTAAATATTTCTGAGTAACCTAATTAACAAAAAACCTATTCAACAAAAGTGTAAATAAAGCTATCTATGCAGCATCTTTCTCATCATTTCCCAAGATTGATACAAAAAAAACACACAAAGTCGAAGCAATCCTACAAATTAATTCAACTTGTACAATAGTAACAATTGCAAACCAACCAGTACAATTCACAATCTATAAAAATTAAAAGAACCACAGATTTTACCTGATTAACAGAAATGAATGCTGCACCCTTCGCGATTGTTTTGCTTCTTCCACTGCATAAGCTTCATAAGATCCAATTTCTAAACCCTCATAATTGTATACGTGTATGTATGTATAGAAGGATCTCTACCTTTCTAAATTATTTTTTTAATTACTAGGTCTTTTTCACTAAAATGGTGAAATGTAATAAACTGGATAATATAGTAAATGTACTTGTCATTCAATTTTATTTTTTTAGATTATTAATACTAAAATTATAAGAAAAAATACAAATTTAAGATGTTCAGTCAAAATTTAACCAATTCAATTTTATTAAAGTAAAATACAAACTATTTTTAAAACAAGAGTGTGAGATTTTAAAAATAAAAATAAAATAAAGTATGTAGGGCAAATCCAACAATGATCCAAGTATCCAAATTTGGGGCATATTACCCTAAATTTCATTTCAACAATGATCCAAATGATGATCCAAATTTGGATCAGTGATCAGTGATTTTCACTAATCCAAATTTAAATCACTTGATTTAATATAAAATAATGGTTTTGTTATTTGTAGTTTATAAAATTTTAAATTGATTTTTGATTTTTTTAATTATATAAAATAACAGAATATAATTAATAGTTAACAAAATTTATTTTTAAAATAAAATTTAAAATAATGAGAAGCATTCCTGAACCGCCATAAAAAAATAAAAAATAAAAAGGCACATATTGCACTTAGAGATGCATTAATTAAACATTTGTGGGAAAAATATACTAATTCGGAAAATTAGTGTGTATCAATGATATTTTGTATGTTAATTGTTACAATAAATGTGTTTTTCGTGAATTAAGTGCACAATTTTAATATTTTTATGTGTATTAATTTTTTTTTGATTTAATTAATTTATGAAATGTTATATAAATTGTTGATAATGATTAAACGATAAATTTAAGATAAAATTGCTTAATATGATATTTATATATTATTATATATATAAAGTAATTTTGATCAAAAATTTGGATACACTGTTAAAGTTGGTCAGAAAGATCAGTTGATGATTCAAATTTGGATTTTTGGATAACAATTGTTGGAGATGGCCTTAATTAAGGGAATTTCTAAATTCAGATATGTGTTTTAAGTTCTCTGACAAAAAAAGGTGAAAAAACAAAACGGCCACGCTTTAGGAAAAATTAAAGTGGGGATAATTCAATCTTTTCAGAATCTTTTTGTTTTGGAAATTAAAAGAGCCCCGAAAATTTTATTTTCCTATACTAATTACATAAATATACGTCAGGCTTTTTTCCATAAGTAAAAAGTTGTTCTACAAATTAAGAATAGAGCTTACATTTTAAAAATTTATTAATTGATATCACAAAACAGTAAAACACCGGGGACAAAATAATAATTTTTTAAATCATTTATTCAAAATTATATAAGACCTTAATAAATTTTATACTAAATTCTAAAGACAAATCCTTATCATCAAATCTTCTAGTCATGTTGATGTATGTAATTCATCTTGGAATAACAGTCACTCCGCCCGCAATTATTAGGCTATCATTTATATTTTTTAATGTACATAAATTAAATATAAGTATTCATCATTATTGACATGTTTATTCACATGAGCTGCCATGTCTTTCTGTTGAAATTTACATGTAATAGCAATGTTTTTACAGTTAAAATCTACCTTGTAAAACTATTGAAATCTTTCTCTTTTTTGACGAAAAACTATTGAAATCTTTATTGAAGTGCTATAAGAGAACCATTTGAATCTCTTTAACAAAAGAGTTCTTCAGGACACCACTTAGACAAGTGTAAAGTCAAATTGGCTAGAGAAAGAAAGCTTGACAACTTGCTAACACTCTTTTGAAGCATCAAATGGAAAATGGAATGTAATAGATGTACTTTTAACAAAATGAAGTCCAAATGGATTAAAAGCTCAAAATTGTTTGATGAAAACATCCATAACGCAGAGAACAAGATGTGAAGCATTGAAATAGAAAACAGTATAAAGTCAATGGATAGCTATAACACTTTAAAAAATAAAAACCTAATTTCTCAAAAAATTCGGACTGGCTTCCCCATGGTCGTCTTCAGGTACAAGCACCTCACCTGTTGCAAAAGGGCACATGATTAGCAAGACCATAACCAATATAGAGAGCTATTACACTTCTAAATCTCAGTGTGGCAAGGTAAAAGAAAAGGGCATGCACTGTGAGCCAAATAAGACGTTGGGCATTTTCAGAATATTATAAAACTAATTTACTCTACTTCGATCTAATTTCTTTACGCCCTATTCGTCCGAATCCTAGATTTGCTATATATGACACGTCTGGATATCCAAAAAAAATGAATTCAAATCAGGTTCAATTGTATGATGAGAGTTTGAAATGATAACTCAATTCATCTCAACTAAAATGAATTCCATGCACCCAACAATCTTAAGGAGCTTACAAGACGCCCGGCTAATGGCTATCATGAAAATCTCTGAGTTAAAATATGTCCACCAGATCAGACATGAAAATTATTTACATGCAAGATATATTCTTCAGAATACTTACGTTCTGCCAATTCTTCTTCAGCAAAGAAACCAGAAAGTTAACACTCATTTGAACATTTTGGAATATCTGCTTCTCCTCCATACTGCAGTTGCCAACAGCAACTCCCATACAGAGAACCTTCTTAAGTTGAAACTTCACTGTTGCTTTTGTCTCATTGACTTTTGACTCCAATGATTCCTGATGGGACACCAGTGTAGGAAATTTTCCTGCAACCAAGATAATAATACAACAGTATCATGACCATATCCTATAATGATGTAGATAGATCTCAAAGAAAAGCACCACAATTTCTAGGCTCTGCAATCTCATTAGAGTGCTGCTAATCAAGTACGACTAGAACAACAACATAAACTCCAACTAGTAACACCAAAAAAAAATTAATTGAGCACCTAAGCTTTCTTACAAGATACAAAGTAAAAAGAAGTACTGTCACATTATCAAACTGTTATTCTTGCCTGCCTTGTTGAGACCAGGGCCCAAAAGACGTGGAATTTGTTTGATAACAGCTTCAGATGCTAAGAAAGCATGGTACTTTTTGGCAAGCTTCTTCACCAATTTCTTGTTCTTGTTTAATTTCTTCAAGCCCTCAACATCCATATACTCTAAACCAATCTTCTCAGCCTGTGGTAAATTTATAGATTGAACTTGTTAAATTGTTTTACAAACTAAATATTCATGATTATTCCCAACAGATAGATTTTTTAAACATACAAGAATACTGATGCCAACATCTAATCAAATGATAATAACATGAATGGAACTCCATAGCATATGTACTGTAATACAAGTCGAAAAACAGAAATGTTGATACGATAAAAATGACATTAAGCAAGCAGTGCGTGTTGTTTAGTTAATTGTTTGCAGAAGAATCGGTAGAAGATAAACTAGATATTGAACTACTCGTGCTATCATGTTGTGCACACATGCCCAAGACAAGGCTTGAAGTGTTGAACCCACCACAGCTTATTAGCAAGACATTTAGGCTATAGCCAATGAACATTTCAATGCATTTAAAGCACACAAAATATAAAATGCATACCTCTCCCACATGTTGAGCATCACCAAGCATGCAAACCTTCATCTTAGGCCTGGAAATGTGAGGCAATCTAACCGAACCACTGAAACGCTTGTCTTTCTGGGGATCATAGTTCTTAAGTCCAATTTGAAGTTCAATGGTTTCGGTGAACTTGCGACTCTTTTCTTTTGAATCGGTAGTAATCTGTGTAATTGCTTCTCTAAGAGGCTCACTCTGTAGCTTACTGCATCATAACAATATAAACATCTTACAAAATTTAAATATCTAATATTAACGCAAAAATCTACAAAATAACTAATTCAATATTAACCCGAAATAAACATTATATATAGTCCATCAAACTAGATATATTATCAGCTTACATCAAACGATATAGTGCAACTATCAACAACTATTTTAATTCAAATCCATTCAACAGTTTTAAAAAATTTAATCAAAGATACGAATGAGCACGTACAATCAAAAATTTTAGAAAATGCAAATCAAAATAGCATTCAATATCATGTATAATTTTTGCAGATAAACATGATTAATTTAAGAAATTAAAACAATGTAGCACAACTATTTTATAATTTTTTACAGTACATATAACACAATTAATCAAATTTATTAAGACTATACAATAATTAATCAGCAACAACATTAAAAAAAAAACAGCACATATACACAGATCTATACAATTAAAGAAATAGTGGACTAACAGGTTACCAAAAATCACAAACGGTACATTTAAAACAAAATTGAAAAGTAAAATAGAGTACCTCATGGCGAATTAGTAGTTATTTCTACGAAATTATAAGAGAGGCAGCTCAACAGAGGAGAAAAACGAATCCCGGCCGAGTATATAAACCCTAACTAGAGAGTCAGGGCTTAGGGTTTATTGGGCTGCTCGGTCCATTTACTTTTTTGTTGTTGGGTGTATATATTGTTTTATGGGTTGGGCTTCCTTTATTTTCATGGGCCTCTTGTCGTGGATTGTACTTTTTTATATTACTTGAATTTTACTTCTCTCTTTATTTTGTAATCTTGTTAGACCAAGTCCAACAACTTCCTTAGAATAAGTCCAACAGCTCCCTTAAACATGTTCTTAAGTTCAAATATAAGAAATATGCACTCCAACAGTAAGACACCTCTCTCATGCCTTATCGTTAAGAAACCATAAGTCATCCATTATTTCATTTTCATCAATAAAAGAATAATTTCTCTCTGTTCTTTTTATTTCTTTTCTCTCTATTCCTTTCATATCTCATTCAAATTTATTATTATTATAATAATAATAAATGAAAATAAGGATCATTGTTGGACTTCAAATTCAAAATCATGTCTTAAATCACTAAGAGTTAATATTTTATAATATTTATAAGGAACCTATAAAGAGACTAAGAGACTGTTGGACTTGCTCTTAAATGGACTCTTAAGTTCAAATATAAAAAACTTGGCTTAAATTTGCACTCCAACAGTATCCTAGTAGTTCCTTAAATCACTAATACATTATCTTTAAGGAACAATTAGTCATCCCTTATGTCATTTTTATTAATAAAATATTCATTTCTCACTTTTTCTTCCACTTTAGTCTTTCTCTTTCTTCCATTTTTTATTCATATCTTTTTCAAATTTATTATTATAATAATAAGAATAATAATAATGAATGGGTTTAGAGATCATTGTTGGAGTTGAAATATAAAAACATGTTCTAACTTACTAAGAATTATTATTTTATAATATTTATAAAAAAACTACTAGCACACTGTTGAACTTACTCTTAAATTCATTCAATCGGATTATGAGAGGGGATAAATGGAATTAGAAAAGGTGTGAGTCGAGTTTAGTCCTACAATATCTTTTTATAGCTTAAAAACACTAATCTTCTTCATTGTGCATTCAAGTTCTTGCACAAGAAAAAAGAATACATGTTAAAATAATCAAATAAAAAAACCGTTATAATGATTTTTTGCCTCAGGTTCGGGGACTTTTGTGAAAAATAAAAGAATTTAAAATATGATGAATAATTGATTTTATCACGCAATCCGATTTAATTATCATTGTCATATTTAAACTCTAAACATTATGTTACATCATAAAATTGTCATTGTCATATTTAAACTTTAAACATTATCGAATCTTTAAGGAAATGAGTCGGGTTTTCGTCAAAGGAAGAAGAAAGACGAGTTTTGGAGACGCGTCCTATATATGCTCTGAAGGACGTCAACTCATGAGTGCAATATACTTCACATGGAAGACTACTAACGATACTGAATATGAAGTTTTGGTAAGTGGTTTGAAATTAGTTTTAAAGATGAAGATTGCAAATCTAATTGTTCGAATCAATTCCATGTTGGTTGTACATCAAGTAAACGGAGGATTTCAAGTTAAAGGGTCACAGACAGAGATGTATCTAAGTTATTCACAAAGCCTCATTCGCAAGTTCAGAGAGGTAAGCGTTCAGCAAATCCCAAGGAAAGAAAATAATGATGTCGAAGCTTTGGCAAAATGGGGCTCTAAAAAGAAAGCAACTTTGCTAGGCGTCATCCCTTTGGAAATCCATGAAAAACCTAGGGTCCCGTTTGTGAAGGTTATGCAAGTTGATAGCTTATTCGAGGAAATTTGGATGACTCTCATATGGTAATACTTGAAGAATGGAACACTTCCAAATGATAGGATGACAGCAAGGCGACCCTGATACAAAGAAACACGATATGTGGAATATGATGGCGAGTTATACTATAACGACTCGTATTTTCGTATTATTAAGTATAATTATAAAATTATTAAATAAATAAAAATACGTATTGGTTCTGTCAGCTGTGTGATGCTTTATTATTAATTATGTGAGGTTATTGGTGTGCGATGATTATTCGTGTAATTAATTATTGAGCTGTATTGTGTTATTTTCACTTTTAAAAGTGGTTTTATTGAAAGTTTATTTTCATAAATATATGGATTATCTCTTAAATTACTTTTTTTGGTTTTATAATTTCAATAAATATTTTTGGGATTTTATAAAATTTGGAAATCAGTATTTCATTAATTATTTATCCATGAATGATTTTCTGATTATAATTAAGTGTAAATTCAGTATAAAATTCCAGAGTATATCAAAAATTAGGGAACTCATATTTTATTAAGTTTGGATTATTCCGAGAATTTTAAAATTATTTTGGAAATTTTTGAAATTAATTTCACTCGCGCGTTGATTCGTTTAATTGTTAAAAGCGGGTATCAATTGCGTTTCAGAAATGCTTTAAAAATTATGAAAATTTTATTTTGTTAGTTTCGGGATTTTTAGAAAATTTTAAGACTATTTTGATAATTTTCTAAATTTATTTTATGTGCAACTTGGCTCGATAAATTGCGAAATAGCGAAACAGAAGGAGGGTTGCAGTTCATTGTATTAATATGTGTTAATCTTACAGGGATCCAATGGCTACGTGTTCATTTTTCAGGCCTAATTCTTAGATGTGTCAGGCTGTGATTGTTTGATAAAAAAAATCAAAAACAGAACAACAACAATATATCACAATCTCATTCTTGTCTCTCACTTCGGACGTCTCTTTCTTTTTGTTTCACTGCTCTCGGTAATTAGCTTTCAGCTAATTCGTGTTTCTTTTTTCCCCTCTGTTTCCATTCTAATTTTTTGTGTTCTTTCGCGGCTCTATCTCCTGGTAATAATTGTCGCCCTGATTTTGTTCGTTTCCGGCATATATGTATGTATATGTGGGAGGTAATTCAGTTGGTGGCAATATTGTTTAAGTTGTTATTGTGTTGTTGTTGGGTGTTGCTTACTTGGTTGTGCCCTTGTGTTCCTGATCGTTTATTTTTATCGCCGGAGAGCCGGCCGGTGTATGCTGCACACGCGCCTCTGCGTGTGTCCTGTATGTTTATTGTCGATGCAAATATTTATGATTTAGCTTTAATTTTTATTTATATTCTACGCAGGAAATTATTTGATTAATATACGTGAAATAAAATAAATGTTTTTACGTGAATTATTGTTAATCAATCGGTGAAATCTGTGATTGGAAACCCAACTCGGGTACCTCCGAATTTTACCGCCGTCCGCGATGAATTTTGACGAGCGGACGGTGGACTGTGATGACGCGATTCTGAGTCCTAATATAGATAAATAATAAAATAATATTTAGTGTGTAAAATTAGTTTCTCGGAATGAACAATATGTTATGTTATATCGAATTTGGATTAATAGATGGGATTGTAAATTGCCAAATTGATTGGTTTGGATTGTGGTTGTTGTTAATTGATTGGGTTTGACGTCGAATTGTTTCGACGAGTAGTCCGATAAACAAAGGAGACGCTGCCCGATTTTTGAGAAAACTATTTCCAAAATTCGGGAACGAATCATGTAAAATATCGGGAATGTTAGTCAACATATATACTTTTATATTTATAAATAAATATCGTACGACCCTACTTACATATTGTGATAAATATTTAACAACCCTGTTTTCTCGAAGCGACGGGTATGTATTTTCCGAGTATGAGTCCAGAACCGAGTCTTGAATGCGTGAACCCTAATTATTGTGTGTGTTATGAGAATGCGTACACTTACGAGCCGGGTTTTGTTATCGTTGGGTAGAAGTGATAGCGAGGATATGTCAAGCATAACTGGTCATCTAATGTGTGGAATTTCGACTCTGTAGGTTTTAGTCGGAGGACCCGAAAGTTGATATCGGACTAGAGACAGCCTAGTGATCAGTCGACAAGCTCAACAAAGTTCCAATCGAAGGACCTGAGTGTTGAAGTCGGATCCAGGATAGTCTATTAGTTAAACAATAAAGCTGAGCGTCCAAGTCAGCTCAAGATCAAACGGTATTAGTTGTAAAGCTTTACAAGGCAAGTACCCCGGACCATACTCTTATGGTTAAGTATATATGAATGAAATGTTATTTTATTTTCGAACAGAAATGTTTTAAGTTGCATATCCCCTGTATTTGAAAATATTGTTTAAAATATGTTTTGGAGAAAAGTAACTTCTGAAAGTATAATTTAGCAAAAAAAAAACTTCTGAAAGTACCTATCTCTAAAATGTGATTAAAATGGAAGGAAGTTTTGATTAGTGTGTTGTGACAGAATGGTTTTTAACAAGAGATAGGTAAAGGTGATTTTGAAAACTGGATAAAACAAATCAGATATTGGATAACATTGCGTAAGTAGCTAATTCGGTTGCACACCATATCTTCACCGATTAGTCCAATATAGTTAATCAGAGACCTAGCTAGTCTCTGCAGATCCGGTTAATTTGTGTGAAAGCCCGATCAGCTTTCCTAGATAATTTGTGTTATAGCCCAACCAACTATCCTAGATAACTTGTGGGGAGGCCTGATCAACCATCCCTAGATAACATCCAATACATATCTGATTACGGTTTGTGGTTCCAGTAACGGAACAAATGGTTTTATGGTCCCCGTAACGGGACAAATAGTTATGTGGATTCCTGTAATGGAACAGTGGTTTTGGAAATGAAAATAGCATGCTAAAATTAAACTCTGGTATTTATACACAGCACACGACTGATGATATTATTTTACAGGGCATGTTAGTGTTAATATCCAGTTTATATATATTTTACTTATTTTGTAGCAAGTTATAATTTCTGTTCCGATAATTTTTTTATCATAAATTATTTTACTTGTTATTCATATAGTGGTACTGCTGAGCAATTGATTGCTCACCCTTGCAGAATATTTTATATATATGTATTGCAGATTCCTAGGAGACTCTTCCGTCGTCGTCAGGGCAGAGTTCCAGTTCAATTCATAACAGACTCCTCTGAGGTTGTTGTGTCAGACCAAAGATGGTTTGTTGAGTTGTTGTCTTAAGATAGTTGCGTCAGGATTGTTTGTTATAAGCTGGTTTTGCAATAATTGTAACCTAAGTCATACTTAAACCTGGAAAAGGTCTTGGTATAAGGGGTCGTGTTTACGGAATTGGCCCGATTAGTTCCTAAGTATGTAAGTACGTAAACCCAGAAGGCAAGAAGGTTTCAACAAGGCCTGAAGCCTAAAATTCGTAGTGGAGTTGTGGCATTGCAACTTAAGACATATCCTTCCGTAGTTCAAGCCGCCCTGGTAATGGAAAGTGACCATAAGTTGGCTGTTAAGGAATAGGGTGATAAGAAAAGGAAGTCTGAAGGTGCTATCAGCAATGCGGATCAAGGAAAATCCAGTCAGGAGTTTCAGAATCGGTTTGGCCGAAACAGGAGTCAAAGATTTAGGAGACGGAGTTTTTCCCAGGCTAGGCCTAGTGCTACCTCAGTTGCTTCTACTCCAGCCCAGTCACTCAAGTCAGATGTGGATTGCAAGTCCTGTGGAAGGAGACACGGTGGTTCGTGCAAAAAGAAGGTACAATGTTTTAAATGTGGTCATAAGGGTCATTATGCGTCGGAATGCAATCCAGAAAATCCAGGAGTTACTTGTTACAATTTTGGGAAGGTTGGGCATATTGCAAGGAGTTGTGGAACGACTACTCAAGGTACTACATCCCAAGGGCCAACATCCATCACAGCTAGAGGCATAACCTTCAAAGTGACCAAGAGATCGAATGCCTAGGACTCGGATGTAGTTGCAGGTACATTTTCTCTCAACTCCATACCTGTTAAAGTTTTATTTGATTCAAAAACGTCTAAGCCTTTTATACTAAAGAAATGTGTGAGTAAAATGAATTTGATATTAGAAGACTTAGCTGAGCCTTTAACCATAAAAGTGGTCAATCAAGGTGGACTTTCAGTGAGTCACCTATGTCTTAACTGTCAATTAGAATCCATGAGTATTCTTTTCAGCTGATCTTACACCCTTCGAGCTAGAAGAGTTCAATGTGATTTTAGTAACGGATTGGTTTTCCTGTCATAAGTAAAAGGTTGATTTTCAGAAGAAGCGAATTGTAAAGTGTACATAAGCCAATAGTAAGGTAAATTTCTAAGGGCAGAAGCAAGATAAGAAGTTTTTCCAATCATACGAGAAAAGGAGTTAATAAGCCAAGGATACAAGGTAGATCCACCATATATAGAGATACGAATAAGAGAGTACTTAAGTTGGAAGAAGTTCGAGTAATAAATGAATACCCTGGAGTCTCTCCAAAGGCCAGTGGGAATGACATAATTAGTTAAGTAATTGCAGAAGTTATTGAAAAGGGAAGTGATCATACTAGATATATCCCCGTGAGGGTGCACCAGTGATGCTTTGGGAGAAGAGAGATGAAATTATGAGATTATGTATCAATTATCAGAAGTTTAACAAGATGACGAATAAGAATAGATAATCCCTATTTAGAACTGACTACTTATGTGACCTAATTAAAGGAATGTGGTATTATTTGAAGAGTGACTTAAGATCTAGCTACCAACAGTTAAAGGTTAAGCCTGAGGATTAAAGACTGCGTATAAAACGAGATATGGACATTGCGAGTCTCTGGTGATACCATTTGGACTGGCAAATGTACCAGTCGCCCATAAGATTTAAAGAACATGGTGTATAAGGAGTACTTGGATAAACATAATTGTATTTATTGATAACATCCTCAGCTATTCAATGACTAAGGAAGTCCGTGTAGAATGCCCAAGGATTTCCCTACGAAGATTAGAAGAGAAGCAATTATACATTAAGTTTTCAAGTATGAATTTTGGTCGAGATTAGCAAAAGATTCCGATTATTCCATTAAAAACCACCTAAGCAAAGCCGGTGTAGTAACAGATGCCTTGTGCAGAAAGAAAAGATTGCATATAATTAAGATCACCGAGGAGTTAATAAAAGAATTGAAAAGAGTGGAAGTTGAAGTTCAAATACCTGAAGGTGATAAGAAGCAAATATATGAAAGTACTTTCCAGCCTTAACTGATGGCAAGGAGTAAGAGGTGTTCAAATGTTTGGAAACGAATTTGAAAATGAGTATCGCTTATCATCCATAGACAAAGGGCCAAAGCGAGTGAATGATTCAAATAATATAATTTATTAGGGGAATGCTACCTGACGAAGCCTTGTAAGGACGTAAATATAAAACTCCGCTTTATTGAGATAAAGTGGGAGAAAGAAAGTTGTCAAGTCTTAAGTTAATTCAGCACACCAAGGACGCAGTGGTGTTGGTTTGGAAAAGAGTTGAAGCATCTCAGAATAGGCAGAGAAAGAACGCTGACTTGTATCGAAAGGATATGAAGGATAGAAATAAGATTGATGGTATTGTTAAAGGTGTTACCTTAAAAGGGATTGATTAGGATTGAACAGAAGGACAAGCTGAGTCCCGGATATATCAGACCGTTTGAAGTATTGAGAAAATGGGTTAAGTCGCCTATGAGTTAACGTTGTTGCCATAATTGCAGCATACTCATAGTATTTTAACGTCTTTATGTCAAGAGGATATATCCTTGATTTGAACCAAGGCAATATGTATGAATCAATCTAGATTTTAGATCATAAAGAGCGAGTCCTTAGATATAAGTCTATTCCTATAGTCAAAGAACTTTGAAGAATTCTTGAGTGGAAGAGTCCACTTGGGAATTAGAATCATATATGTGAAAGGAATATGTCCTAAGTCCAATCATGTATTAGGATTTAGGAATAACTTTTATGTAATCTGTTTTGATTTCATTAATATTAATAAAGACTTGTTTTGTTTTTATTACGGGTTTTATCTATTTAAGTGTTTAAATAAGATATACCATAGTTTAAAGTAAAGCTTTTTATGGATTATGATGAGATCATAATAGTGAGACCTAAAAAGATGATAACTCTAAACTTAAATAGTTCCTGGTCATAGGATTACTAACTGGTAATTAATAATCCGCAAAGATCGGTACATACTATGTTTGCTTCATTATGAAGGATGTCTGTTCTCATAGACATTTGTGTGGTGACACTATAGCTAGTATGTAGGTGCTTATTATGGAATAAGTTCACTGAACATGACTCACCCAGCTGAACAACTGATGGAGTTCACTCACGTGTCAGCAGTTGTTCGCTTAGTGATAGTTGTACAAGTATCCTTAGACTTGAGGTCATCATAGTCATCTTGTGTACACTGAACTATGCTTTGGTTTAGTTTTTAGTCTCCAGGGACAATTATTAGGGCTCTTCTGGGTATAGGAATTTGTACACGAAGATAGTGTATGATCAATAAATGATCTACCCCTTCCAGTGAAGGAAGCGAATGTTCAAGGCTGATCCACTTATGCTAGTTCAGGAATCTCTGACCAGAGTGAATGAAATTAGAAAGGAGTTTCTAATTTGCATAGAACTACGCATAGTAAATGGTAAGCAAGTGATTGAATTAGATAGGCTTGACACGAGATCCATGCCTTGTATTTAATCGGGACATTGTAGGGTAGAAGGAGTTTATTGTACGGTAACTATTCACTGACAGGTTCTTGGTATTCTAAGCAGTGAATTCATATTATCCGGATAGTCGCGATATGTTGAGAAGCATCACTCACGATGTAGAATAAATGTGATTAATTAATTAATCATATTTAATAAATTAGAGAATTTATATAAATAATGATAAAATAGTTTTATTATTATTTATTTCTACTACCGGCTTAATATTGAACCTACAGGGTCACACCATAAAAAGAGAATGATTTATTGGTGGAGGAATTAATTAATAATGGCTAATAATTATTTATTTGTGAAATAAATAATTAATTGGTAAATTCAATAATTGATTAAATGAGATTTAATTGATTATAAATTAATTAAGAAAAGTTCTTAATATTATTAATTAAGGATTTAATTTTTGGAAATTAAATCAAGATAGAGAATTATTTCTAAAGTGTTTAGAAAAAGGATTAATAATTAAAAGGTGTTTTAATTATTAATGAGAATAATAAATGGGATAATAATAATAATATTTATGAGAAAATTTCAGCTGAAAATTTTGCCTATAAATACACTATTATAGACTCTATTTTATTCTAACCCCAGAAACCCAAAAGTTTTAGAAAACCAAATTCTCTCCACCACCTCCTCCTCCTAAAAGTCATTTTCTTGGTGGATACCGGTGGAGTGCTTCACACTTGAGGAGCAACTGCTAAGGATCTCTGATCGTTGTCTCCGAATTAATTTTAAAAGGTTAGATTCGATCCCTCGAATTTTTATTCACGATTTATATACTTTTATTTGGATTTTGTGTGTGTAAAAGTATTTTTCCATGCCCCGCTGCGTTAAAAAATCCAACAATGGTATCAGAGCATAGGTTGTATGCATATAGATCTGTGGTAAAAATTTCAGAATTTTATGTGCTTCTATGAATTAATTATGATTTTTACAAGTTATATCATGGATTAATTTTGTCTGATGAGAAATCGTTTCTCAGAATAATTTTGAGTGTTGATCTGGGTTCTACAAGTGTTGTAGATCGTCTGGGTATTTTTTTCATAATTTTAGGATGTATAGATTTTTTATTATGAATTTTTGAAGTTCTTGCAATTAAAATTCGTAATTAAAAATTATATAGTATATATATATGTTTGTATTGTCTGCTGTGTGTTTTTCTGTGTTGGACGGAATAAAAGATAAAGCAAAGCAATTAAAGATCAGATGGCGGCACGGTGTCCAATGAGAGGAGAGAGAAGACGACGACGTTCGAAAACAGGCGAAGAACCGCGCATCGACCACGCGCGCGTGGGGCTCACGCGCTGGCGTGCCACGCGCGGCGCGTGGAAGACACGCGATGGTGACGTCATGCCGACGGCATGCTGACGTCATCAGATGATGTCATGCTGACGTCAGCATAGGAGTTAGGGCGCGTGGAGCGCGTGAAGCGCGTGGTTGGTTGTCAGACACGCGCCTGACAGCGCGTGTGCGCGTGTCGGCGCGTGGGGAAGCTTGTTTCGGCGCGTGCGGGCGCGTGGAAGCTCAGAATGGGGTGATTTTGGTGCCGTTGGATTCGTCTTTTCGAGACGCTTCTAATGGTATATTATATGATATTTTATGAAATTGTTTCGAACTGTTTATAGCTAACAGAAGTGTTTTTAAGCTGTTTTTAACTGTTTAAATTGCTTTTAAATGCTTCATGTGATACATAGAGATGTATAATGCTTAGACGAATGTGCTAGATGATGTAACATACCTACCTTGATGTTTATTGATGTTTATATATGTGATATATGCTTAGTTTATCATGCGATGATAGATTTAGGTGAACTTGAATGAACATAAGGCGTTTGTTAGACAACCTAGTATAGTGAAATTGTTTCATAACCTTAATAATAATATTATGAATACAATCATGAGATTCTTGTGTTTGTGAAACACGTAATTGAATATGAATTTTCGATATGAGAGAAAATATGATTCTGTCAACAACAGATTTCTATCTGTAAGAAAGGGTTATTAAGTGACGCCTCTTGACAATGCTCCACCCGATCTGGGAATCGTCTGATTATTGATTATTGATTTGAAATATTTAATTTAAAAGGAAGAATCTCTTTATAATATGATTATAATTGTAACATAATATAATCCCTCTAAAATTAAATAATATCAAGTAGTAATTGGCCAATGATACACGGGCTTGTGTCGGTCATAGCCTTCCAACATGATAGAAAAGTAGTTCTTATTTTTGAATCATTGTCGTTTCGTGCCACAGCCGAGGGCTTTGATTTCGATATAAGAAATACTTGTCTATTACATAGAGATGTGTACATTGAATAAGAATCTAAAGGTCGTTACGTGCCACAGCCGTGGGCCTTTGGGGACTGATTCAATTGTACGGAATGTTGGGTTTGACTTGACTTAGAATATTGAGTTTGTCGTGCCACAGCCGTGACTCAATTATTCAAGAGTCTAAAGTTTGATTAGGGAATAACATGAGATGTAATTGACAAGAGTTGTCTGTCTATTGAACATTACATGGCGTTTCGTGCCACAACCGGGGTTGTGTAATGGAATGTAGGATCCCTATTCCTACTAGCATTATGAATGCTTAATTTTTCACGTAGGGGGTTGAATAAATTAGGAAAACTAGTGGGAGCCACTTATGAATAAAGACCCGATTCATATAGTGTTTTAAAATGAAATCGAATATTTGTTAAGTGTTGTTATGTGTTTATCATTTACAGATTTACTTTGTACGTTATGTCTTCTGCACTATCACTCAGGAGCATACTGGATGCTCACAAATTGACTGGTCCTAATTATGCTGACTGGCTTCGAAACTTGAGAATTGTTCTCAGGATTGAGAAGCTGGAATACGTGATTGACTCACCTAAGCCTACTGAACCTGCTAGTGATGCACATAATAATGAACATGTTGTGTATCGTAGGTGGATAAATGATGCAAATATTGCTCAATGCATCATGCTAGCTTCCATAAACATTGAGCTACAGAAGCAACATGAGCATATGGATGCTCACACTATCCTCATGCATCTACAAGAGTTGTATGATGTGGCGGGGAGGATAGCTCGATATGAGATATCGAAGGAGCTGTTCGGTTGTAGGATGTCTGAGGGATCATCTGTGAATGACCATGTACTTAAGATGATCAATTTGATTGAACGTCTTGGACAACTTGGTTTTGCCATGGATGGGGAGCTGAGCCAAGACTTAGTCTTGCAATCGCTTCCGAGTTTGTTCTCGCAGTTTGTTGTGAACTTTCACATGAATAAGTTGGATGTCAGCCTGCCTGAACTTCACAACATGTTAAAGACTGCGGAATCGAATTTTTCCCCTAAGAAGAGTTCTGTTCTTCTAATTGGTGAAGGTTCCAATCCTAAGAAAAGGAAGAGGAACTCTTCCAAGAAGAAGAAAGTAGGTGAGAAAAATGCCGGTTCCACCAAAAGCTGAAGACCCCGAGAGCAAAGTTGTTTGCTTTCACTGTAACAAGGTGGGGCACTGGAAGAGGAACTGCAAGGTTTACCTTGCAGAATTGAAGAAGAAGGGTAGTGAGACTACTGCTTCTGATTCAGGTATGTTCATGATAGAAGTGAATATGTCATTTCTACTTGGGTATTAGATACCGTCTGTGGTTCTCATATCTGTAATTTGTTGCAGGGACCAAGGAGAAGTAGGACTCTTGAGGAAGAGGAGGTGATTCTACTGATGGAAATGGAGCAAAAGTTGCTGCTGAAGATGTAGAATCATTTCATTTACATATGCCTACGGGCAAGACTATTGTTTTAAATAATTGTTATTTTGTTCCCTCGATTGTGAGGAATATTATTTCCATGTTAGACTTGGCTGGATTTTTCATTTATTATTGAGAATAATGAATGATATATTCTTAGAGATAATATTCTTTATGGACGTGGTGCTTTAAATAATGGTCTGTATATATGTGACATAATTTACTTCAGATTGAACAAACTAATAAAAGAAAAGGGATGATGAAAATCTCACTTTATAGTGGCACTGCAGTCTCCATTTAGTAGACATGGAGAGAGGACTGCAAATCTGCTAGGAATGGTACACACAGATGTATGTGGACCAATATCTACGCAAGCCATGTGTGGATTTTCATACTTCATTACTTTCATAGATGATAGATCTAGATTCGGATATGTGTTTGATGAAACACAAGTCTGAAGCCTTTGAAAAGTTCAAAGAATATAAGTATGAAGTGGAGAAACAACCAAATATAGTATTATAACTCTTCGATCAGATCGAGGTGGTGAATACTTTAATGGAGTGTTTCTAGATTATCTCTAAGTAAATGGTATAGTCTCCCACTGGACTCCTCCAGATTGGTATCTGAAAGGAGAAATCGAACTTTGTTAGACATAGTTCGGTCCATGATGAGCTATGCAAATCTTCCAGTATTCCTATGGGGTTATGCATTGGAAACCTCAGCATATTTACTAAATAAGGTGATTTCCAAAATCTGTTCCTCAAACTTCGTATGAGATATGGAAAGAAAGGAAATCGAGTCTTAAACACGTTAAGATTTGGGGATGTCCAGCTTATGTCAAGTAAGTTGACCCAGATAAGCTGGAATATCGATCCGGAAAATGTAGTTTTGTGGGATATCCTAAAGAGACTTTAGGGTATTACTTTTACACCGATCATCGGGTGTTTGTCTCCAGACATGCTACCTTCTTGGAAAAGGAGTTTATCCTTGAAGGAAACAGTGGGAGCAAAATTGAACTTGATGAAGTTCAAGAAGCACAAACTACTACGGATCAAGTGGAAACACCTGTTCTGACTGAACAACCTTTTGTGGAACAGCCCATTCATAGGTCAGGGAGAGTGTCTCGCCAACCTGAGAGGTAATATGGCCTTGTCATTGAGAATGACAATGAGTTGTCGATCATTGATGATGACGACCCTGTGACCTATAATGAGGCTATGAGTAGTGTTGACTCAGAGAAATGGCATAGTGCCATGAAATCCAGAATGGAATCTATGTATACGGTATACAAAAGATAGATTATAGCAGATGGCCAGGTGGAGACCTATAAGGCCAGGCTTTTGGGAAAAGGATTCAAACAAAGGCAATGGATTGACTTTGATGAAACTTTTTACATGTAGCCCTGTTAAAATCAGTTCGGATTTTGCTTGCGATTAATGTGGTTTAAAGCAAGCTTCTCGTAGATGGAACATCCGTTTTGATGAGACAATCAAAGAGTTTGATTTTATCAAAAACGTGGATGAACCATGCGTCTACAAAAGGGTTAGTGGGAGCGCGGTAACATTTCTTGTATTGTATTGAATTAGAGTTGACACACATAACAACATAGCAGACCCACTCACAAAGCTACTTTTTGAAAGTCACTTTGATCGTCATAAAGATGAGATGGGTATTAGATACCAGAGTGATTGGCTTTAGTACAAGTGGGAGATTGAAAGGAATATGTCCTAAGTCCAATCATGTATTAGGATTTAGGAATAACTTTTATGTAATCTGTTTTGATTTCATTAATATTAATAAAGACTTGTTTTGTTTTTATTACAGGCTTTATCTATTTAAGTGTTTAAATAAGATATACCATAGTTTAGAGTAAAGCTTTTTATAGATTATGATGAGATCATAATAGTGAGACCTAAAAAGATGATAACTCTAAACTTAAATAGTTCATGGTCATAGGATTACTAACTGGTAATTAATAATCCGCAAAGATCGGTACATACTATGCTTGCTTCATTATGAAGGATGTCTGTTCTCATAGACATTTGTGTGGTGACACTATAGCTAGTATGTAGGTGCTTATTATGGAATAAGTTCACTGAACATGACTCGCCCAGCTGAACAACTGATGGAGTTCACTCACGTGTCAACAGTTGTTCGCTTAGTGATAGTTGTACAAGTATCCTTAGACTTGAGGTCATCATAGTCATCTTGTGTACACTGAACTATGCTTTGGTTTAGTTCTTAGTCTCCAGGGACAATTATTAGGGCTCTTCTGGGTATAGGAATTTGTACACGAAGATAGTGTATGATCAATAAAGGATCTACCCCTTCCAGTGAAGGAAGCGAATGTTCAAGGCTGATCCACTTATGCTAGTTCAGGAATCTCTGGCCAGAGTGAATGAAATTAGAAAGGAGTTTCTAATTTGTATAGAACTACGCATAGTAAATGGTAAGCAAGTGATTGAATTAGATAGGCTTGACACGAGATCCATGCCTTGTATTTAATCGGGACATTGTAGGGTAAAAGGAGTTTATTGTACGGTAACTATTCACTGACAGGTTCTTGGTATTCTAAGCAGTGAATTCATATTATCCGGATAGTCGCGATATGTTGAGAAGCATCACTCACGATGTAGAATAAATGTGATTAATTAATTAATCATATTTAATAAATTAGAGAATTTTCTATAAATAATGATAAAATAGTTTTATTATTATTTATTTCTACTACCGGCTTAATATTGAACCTACAGGGTCACACCATAAAAAGAGAATGATTTATTGGTGGAGGAATTAATTAATAATGGCTAATAATTATTTATTTGTGAAATAAATAATTAATTGGCAAATTCAATAATTGATTAAATGAGATTTAATTGATTATAAATTAATTAAGAAAAGTTCTTAATATTATTAATTAAGGATTTAATTTTTGGAAATTAAATCAAGAGAGAGAATTATTTCTAAAGTGTTTAGAAAAAGGATTAATAATTAAAAGGTGTTTTAATTATTAATAAGAATAATAAATGGGATAATAATAATAATATTTATGGGAAAATTTCAGCTGAAAATTTTGCCTATAAATACACTATTATAGACCCTATTTTATTCTAACCACAGAAACCCAAAAGTTTTAGAAAACCAAATTCTCTCCACCTCCTCCTCCTCCTAAAAGTCGTTTTCTTGGTGGATACCGGTGGAGTACTTCACACTTGAGGAGCAACTGCTAAGGATCTCTGATCGTTGTCTCCGAATTAATTTTAAAAGGTTAGATTCGATCCCTCGAATTTTTATTCACGATTTATATGCTTTTATTTGGATTTTGTGTGTGTAAAAGTGTTTTTCCACGCCCCGCTGCGTTTAAAAATCCAACAATATGCTTGACAAATATCCTCACTTGTTTAAATTAGCTTAGATTCTGAGGACAGAATCTTTTTAAGGAGGGAATGATATAACGACTCGTATTTTCGTATTATTATAAGTGTAATTATAGAATTATTAAATAAATAAAAAATGCGTATTGATTTTGTCAGTTGTGTGTTGCTTTATTATTAATTATGTGAGGTTATTGGTGTGTGAGGATTATTCGTGTAATAAATTATTGAGCTGTATTGTGTTATTTTCACTTTTTAAAGTGGTTTTATTGAAATTTTATTTCCATAAATATATGAATTATCTCTAAAATTATTTTTATGGTATTATAATTTCAATAAATATTTTTGGGATTTTATAAAATTTGGAAATCAGTATTTCATCAATTCTTTATCCCTAAATGATTTTATGATTGTAATTAAGTGTAAATTCCGTATAAAATTCCAGAATATATCAAAAATTAGGGAACTCATATTTTATTTAGTTTGGATTATTCCGAAAATTTTAAAATTATTTTGGAAATCTTTGGGATTAATTTCACTCGCGCGTTGATTCTTTTAATTGTTAAAAATGTGTATTAATTATGTTTCAGAAATACTTTAAAAATTATGAAAATTTTATTTTATTAGTTTCGGGATTTTTAGAAAATTTTAAGACTATTTTGATAATTTTCGGAATTTATTTTATGTGCAACTTGGCTCGATAAATTGTGAAATAGCGAAACAGAAAAAGGGCTGCAGTGCATTGTATTAATACGTGTTAATCTTACAGGGATCCAATGGCTACATGTTCATTTTTCAGGCCTAATTCTTACATGTGTCACGCTGTGATTGTTTTATAAAAAAAATCAAAAATAGAACAACAATAATATATCACAATCTCATTCTTGTCTCTCACTTCGGCCGTCTCTTTCTTTTTGCTTCGCTGCTCTCGGTAATTAGCTTTAAGCTAATTCGTGTTTCTTTTTTCCCTCGGTTTCCATTCCATTTTTTGTGTTCTTCCGCGGCTCCATCTCCTGGTAATAATTGCCGCCCTGATTTTGTTCTTCTCCGGCATATATATATATATATATATATATGGGGAGGTAATTCAGTTAGTGTTGGTGGCAGTATTGTTTAAGTTGTTATTGTGTTGTTGTTGGGTGTTGTTTACCTGGCTGTGCCCCTGTGTTCCTGGTCGTTTCTCTTTATTTTTTTTTCCGGTTGCCGCCGGTTATCGCCGGAGAGGCGGCCGGTGTGTGTTGCACATGCGCCTCTGCGTGTGTCCTGTGTGTTTATTGTCGATGCAAATAATTCTGATTTAGCTTTAATTTTTATTTATTTTCTGTGCAGGAAATTATTTGATTAATATCCGGAAATGAAATAAATATTTTTTGCGGGAATTATTATTAATCAATCGGTGAAATATGTGATTGGAAACCCAACTCGGGTACCTCCGAATTTTACCGCCGCCGCGATGAATTTCGACGAGCGGACGGTGGACTGTGATGACGCGATTCTGAGTCCTAATATAGATAAATAATAAAATAATATTTAGTGTGTAAAATTAGTTTCTCGTAATGAACAATATGTTATGTTATATCGAAGTTGGATTAATAGATTGGATTGTAAATTGCCAAATTGACTGGTTTGGATTGTGGTTGTTGTTAATTGATTGGGTTTGACGTCGAATTATTTTGAGGGGTAGTCCGATAAATAAAGGAGACGCTGCCCGATTTTCAAGAAAACTCTTTCCAAAATTTGGGAACGAATCTTGTAAAATATCGGGAATTTCAGTCAACATATATACTTTTTTAATTATAAATAAATATCGTACAACCCTACTTATATATTGTGATAAATAATTAACAACCCTGTTTTCTCAAAGCAGCGGGTATATGTATTTTTCGAATATGAGTCCAGAACCGAGTCTTGAATGCATGAACCCTAATTGTTGTGTGTGTTATGATAATGCGTACACTTACGAGTCGTGTTTTGTTATTGTTGGGTAGAAGTGCTAGCGAGGATATGTCAAGCATAACTGATCATCTAATGTGGGGTATTTCGACTCTGTGGGTTTTAGTCAGAGGACCTGAAAGTTGACATCGGACTAAAGATAACCTAGTGATCAGTCGACAAGCTCATCAAAGTTCCAATTGAAGGACCTGAGTGTTGAAGTCGGATCGAGGATAGTCTATAATTAAATGCTAAAGCCGAGCGTCCAAGTCAGTTCAAGGTCAAACGATATCAGTTGTAAAGACCCCTGACCATACTCTTATGGTTCAGTATATATGAATGAAATGTTGTTTTATTTTCGAACATGAACAGAAATGTTTTAAGTTACGTATCCCCTGTATTTGAAAATATTGTTTAAAATATGTTTTGGGGAAAAGTAACTTCTGAAAGTACCTATCTCTAAAATGTGATTAAAATGGAAGGAAGTTTTGATTAGTGAATTGTGACATAATGGTTTTTAACAAGAGATAGGTGAAGGTGATTTTGAAAACTGGATAAAACGAATCAGATATTGGATAGCGTTGCATAAGTGGCTAATTCGGTTGTGCACCCTATCTTCACCAATTAGTCATGCATAGTTGATCAGAGACCTAGCTAGTCTTTGCGGATCCGGTTAAATTGTGTGAAAGCCCGATCAGCTTTCCTAGACAATTTATGTGATAGTCCGACCAACTATCCTAGATAACTTGTGTGGAGGCCTGATCTGCCGTCCCTAGATAACATCCAATACATATCTGATTACGGTTTGTGGTTCCAATAACGGAACAAATGGTTTTGTGGTCCCCGTAACAGGACAAATAGTTTTGTGGATTCTTGTAATAGAACAGTGGTTTTGGAAATAAAAATAGCATGCTAAAATTGAACTCTGGTATTTATACACAGCACACAACTGATGATATTATTTTACAGGACATGCTAGTGTTAATATTCAGTTTATATATGTTTTACTTGTTTTGTAGTAAGTTATAATTTTTGTTCCGATAATTTTTTTATTATAAATTGTTTTACTTGTTATTCATATTGTGGTACTGCTGAGCAATTGATTGTTCACCTTTATAGAATGTTTTGTATATATGTATTGCAGATTCCTAGGAGACTCTTCCGTCGTCGTCAGGGCAGAGTTCCAGTTCCCTTCGTACCAGAGTCCTCTAAGGTAGTTGTGTTATACCAAAGATAGTCTGTTGAGTTGTTGTATTAAGATAGTTGCATCAGGATTGTTTGTTATAAGTTAGTTTTGAATAACCGTAACCTAAGTCATATTTAAAACTAGAAAAGGTCTTGGTATAAGGGGTCGTGTTTATGTTTTATCATTAAAATGGATTATATTATATTAGTTGTTGTTGTTGTTGATAACGTCAACTCCTGACCCCGGGGTTGAGGACGTCACATATACAACAAAGGTTTTAATTAACCTTTACAAAAGTGTATTGTGAGAGAAGGCTGTCATCATATTCCAAGAGAAGTATATGAAAGAATTTGTGGCAACCACTCAGGGGGTGGATAACTTGCGGCGAAGGTGTTACGACATGGTTACTACTGGCCAACTTTGCGGGAAGATTCATTTTAATTAGTCAAGGCATGTGCTAAATGTCAAATATTTCCAAACTTCTCCAACATACTGACAACTCATCTAACCACTGTGGCGAGTTCTTGGTCATTTTCTATGTGGGGGATTGACTTGATTGGAGAACTCCCCAAAGTCAAAAGGGGCATCAAGTACGTAATTGTAGCTGTGGATTACTTTACAAGTGGATGGAAGCTATGCCCTTAGCAACGATTACGATAAAAAAGATAGTAGAATTCGTCTACAATTTTATAATCTAACGATTTGGGATTCCGTATAAGTTAATCTCTGACAACGAAAAGTAGTTCGACATCACAAAATTTAAGATGTTGTGTGAAAATTTGAAGATACAAAAAATTTCGCCGCAGTATATCATTCCCAAAGCAACGAACAGACGCAAGCTATTAACAAAATTGTCAAGCACACACTGAAAACTAAATTAAGGATTACAAGGGAAATTGGCCGGTGGAACTTCCAGAAGTGTTGTGGTCATACAACACTACTCCTAGATCTACTACAGGAAAAATGCCTTTAATTTTGACATGATTGTGAAGCCATAGTACCGGTAAAAGTTGAAGCTGGATCTCTATATTGAAGCAAATTTTGTTATGAAGATGGTGAAGTTACGCAACAGATTCAGTTAGATCTATCGGAAGAAGTCAGAATATCCTCCCAAGTAAAATTTGCGGCTTATTAGCAACAAATATCCAATTCTACAATATAAAGGTCAAAGTACGACCATTAAAAGTTGGCGATTTAATGTTGAGGAAGGTAATGCCTAATACAAAGACAACTGGCCGTGGAGTTTTCGGAGCTAATTGGAAAGGATCTTATAAAGTCCGAGCATTATTTTGGGAAGGAACATATTATCTTGAGGACTTGACCGAAAAACTTATTCCTCGATGTTGGAATGCGGAGCATCTGCGAAAATACTTCCAGTAAGGCGCGGCTTCGGCCCCTTACTTACTTATATGAACTATAGTTCATACAAGTAATGCTTAGCCTGAATAGTAGACTAGTAGCAATAAAATTCCCCCTAGCCTGGGGGCACACTTAACGTTAGTTGTAGGATGTTTACTTTCGTTTGTTTCCTATATTCCCCAATCGACAATAACGTCGCTTGGGACTAGTGTGGGTCTTTGTACCGGAGCGCATTATTATTAAAATTTTGAAATTTTTTATTTCAAAGTTTCCATCTTAAAGATATGGGGAACAACTCTTGTTATTATGATAAGCTGAGTTATGTTAATCGCATAAGAAAAGGATTGCGCCTAAGCAAACTGAAAGACGCAAAATTTGCCGATGAAGCTGAAAGCCTCTTAGGGCACGCCCTAAAGGGGATTCCCCTAGAAGGAAATGCAATAAACTCATGTTATTGATTGGTTGATAATTACTTTGATCCTAACTTCTAGAAGGACATAAATAACTCAAGAAACATAACTTTCAAGCAAAGATGGAGAATTGAGAACTCCCAAAAAAACCTACCCTTCTTAGAGCGCGCTTAGAGGTCTTCTCCCGACAATGAAATTGTTCAGTTTAAATTGTTAGAGCTATTAGTTCACTTATCATCTAGTTACTTTGGAGTTACTTTATTCTAGTTACAAGTTCTTTGGTTGTTTAACTTTTGCAGGATCAAAGTATTGTAAGAGAAAAAATGAAGTGACAACATACAACAAGCTACGTAATATGGAATCTAGAAGCGAAGTGCGATACGTAAATAAGTTCGTACAAGCTGCATGGATTTTACAGAGGCCCATACCTCGAATAGAAGTCATGGTATCATAAAGGTTAAAAAGAATCATACATGAAAAGTGCAAGACGTAGAGGGCCTAAGAAGCACGCCCATGCTCTCGGGGGTAGATGAAAGACAGTCTATTCGGGTAAAAGCTGCGACGGAAGCGACATCATTCAAGGAAGCAACAACGTCATGAGGAATAATGACATCAGTCATCTCAGCTATAAATCCTGTCACACTCTCCGCTGTGACAGAATAACCTAAAGCTTGAGAATGTCGACAATCAAGTGCTAAGGCGACCCTCCTAGCAGCTATGACATAAACATCGCCCCTCTTGAAATCGGTAACGAATGAAAATATCTCCACATCAAAGGAACTGTAATCATAAGTAGGATCATTAGATAATAACCCTGTGAGAAGCATAGTATAGCCTTTATCAATACCCGTATCTTAAATCTCTCCCTTCTCCTTCTTCCATCCATTTTGTTGATCCTCTCGGAGCTTGTTAACCTGAGTTCGAAGCTTACCCATCTCAATAGGGCTACATCCCATAAATCATGCAAATCATAGATAATTTGAGTTTGACGCTTCAACTCCTATGCATGTTCAGTAATGATAACATCCTTATCCTTGCTAGTTTTCCTCAACTCTTCTTCAACATTAGTGGCACAATAAATCAGTTTCTCTCGCTCTGCGTCAAGACTATCAAGACGATTCATATCCTCAGGAGATCTGGAATGTGACGCCCTCAATCTCGGGGTTAGGAAATGAGGACCCACACACCTTTAAACTACTAATTAAATAAGCATAAACCCTGATTAGCTATTAACAGGATCAAACATGATAAAGTATGAGACAAGATTACAACTACCAACCATAGAATATAACTTACAACCGAAAATAAAACCAAATATACATAGTCGATCCCAGCTTGGAACCGACAGATAACCCATTGTATCTTTAATACTCTTTGGATAAGCGCTTGCTCACTCAAAAACTGTACTACCTGCTCTGGCAACCAGAAGCCCTCAACACGATAGGGACCACCAGGTACGCTCTTACGAGCAGTGCGCCTAAGCCTGGCCATCTTCTTGCTTAACTGCCATGGTTAGATTAAAACAAAATATATGAGTATAAATCTCAGCAAGTAACTAAAAAGCAGTTTTACGATATGAAATCCATAATATACTTTACTGATCTCAGGGCATTCTACTTTATCAATTCTAGGTGGCAGATTTCTATCTTTTAGGTTATGAAAGGGGTTATGAAGAAAATTTTGGACTTTCAAAGGACAAGGCTCAAAGCAGGGTGAAAGCCGACATTCATCACAAATCATTAACAGGATCACAAATGATCTTTCGAATGGAAATCGACAATTTTTTTTCATTATAAGAAATCAATTATATGATCAACAGAATCAAAATCAGGGTTCACAAGCTATCAGCTTCACAATATCACAATCAACTCTTTTCAAAGCAATATAAACCTTTTTCATTTTCAAAGAATCAATTACTGAGTAGGAAATTTCAATTCCTTTTTAAATAATTAAGGAACCCCTTGATTGAACCACTTTATCTTTCATTTCATAATAATAATACGGTTGATCAGCCCGTACCGACCTCTATCAGGTCTTTAAGGTACCAATGGCATAATTTCATCCTTAAACTGGACTAGCCCCGCTAGCCTCTTACTATGACTGGACTAGTCCCACTAGCCTCTTACGTCTCAATCCATTCCATCAGGAATTCGTTGGCAAAACCTTGAGTTGGAAAAAGTTAGGTTTACTAAATTCATTTTATCATTACCAAGAATATGAAATCATTCAGACTCTTTCAAGTCGAAACGAATTCTTAAGTTCAATTTCAAGAATTCAAAGTTAAGGAAATGAATCAGGGATAAGCAAAGTTCAATTCTAAGGATCTTGATCAATGATAACATGGTACTCAAGTTAGGGAAATCAAAACCGTTTCAAGGATCAATAGAGAATAAGGTAAACAAGGAATGGTGCATCATTACAAGGGGTTTGTATAGGTACTTACAAGATTTACAACAGTTCATGGTATAACAAGTAATCAGAATAGGAAAAAAGGGTTTACCAGAAGGTTGGATTAATACGCTTATCAATAACAAGTTCACAAGATCAATGACAAGGTATCTCAAAGTTAATAACAGTGGTTCATTATTTTAACAGTTCAATACTCTACATGGCATGAACAATATCCTCTCTATAACCATTTACACAAGTAATTAGAGTTACTTGCAAGAATTCGCTTTCCTGAAGGTTGAACTACTTCCACCTAGTATACCTTTCTCTTTTCTAGCCTGAATGCCCTCACGCTCTGAATCTACAATTCAAAACCAAAACCTTAATTAGTTTCTCAACTCACGTTCCCGGAACGTTCACTTAATGTGATAACTTGATTCTACTCTTGACTCGAACTATACGAGTATAGCTTATACATACATGCACATAGCACATAACACATTCTTTTCTCATAGCCTCTATATCTTTATATACTCAATAATCAACTTATACTCGCTTAATCTCGACTATGCTTCAAATCAAACTATTATAACTCATACGAGTACACGATTCATTAACAACTAAATCTTTACGACCATAACTATCACTTATAGCTCTTTTAAAATCAAACAACTTAGTTCCCTTTTCTTTTATCCCCTAATTCGAACCACATACCACAACTAAACAATCAAATCCATAGATATTCACATATACATACCCAATCATCCCTTCGATTACAAAACCAAGTTTTGACTTTTAATCCCTATGGCCTATTCGGCCTTATTGTACAAAATCAATCAAATACTCACTTTAGTTCACATAGACACATAGCTCATTCAAAAACCTTAAAAGAATCATTTTCCTTTCTTTTAATCATCAAAATTCGAACCATAGCCCTATTTATAGAATCAAATTTCTCAAAATTATACCATGCAACTTTAGTTCTAGCATAATCCAACATTTAAACTAACACCCTTTTCTTTATCAACAAAATTCGAACCAAATCATACATATATGCTTACATGCAATTCAAATTCATCTCTTAATTAAATCAAACACTCATTTTAATCATAATTTCGAATTACACATCAAAACATCACTTAGTGACTCAAACCCTAATCAAATTTTCCAATTAAATATACATGCATTCGCTTAGCATCAAACCAATCCCTTTTTGACCCATTTTTCATTCGGCTTAAACCACAAATCATAATTCAAGAACCAAACAATGACATGCATCACTAATTCCTCTTTTAAAACAACATGCAATCTCATTTCTTACTAATTAAACTTAGTTTATACAAGATTAAGTCACAAAAATCCAATTCCCTTTTAATTACACTAAAACCGAACCAAAATTCAACATGCAACCCTCAAATTTTGATTTCTCATATAACCAAACAATTAAACAAGTTAAAATCTTTCTAACATAATTATTCAAACCCATTTTATCAACTAACACCCTTAAATTTCCAAAAACAAATACAAAACCCTTTTTGAACTTTTCAAGAAATCATTACATGCAAGAGCTAAACATGGGTTTTACGGATTATAGAACTCAGAAACTACATCACCGTTCACCACCGGCTCACCAAAGCTCACAGCCGGTGGCAGTGACTTCTCGGTGGTTCCCAATTCGGGTCTCCACCTTGAAGCCCCCGATTACCTCTGAACAATCTCAATAACACACATGCAAAGCACAAACATCAAGGAAACCACATCATTTCAGTTTTTAAGAAGTGTACACGCGATAATCAACTCGATCTCGAACCCATATACACGCATATACTCGCATGCATGGGTATACACACACATGCACACACTTCTACCTACATATATATGATTATCAAGAGGATTTATGAAGGATTGTTGAGATATGGCAAGGGAAAGAGAGATATACCGAGAGAGAGAAGAAAGCCGAGAGAGATGAGAGTGATAGAGAGAAAGAGAGTGAGATGAGAGGGTCACGGAAAGAAAAAGAAAGAAGGGGGGAAATGAGCTAGTATATATGATAGAGGGCATGGGTAGTTTAGTAAATTACTAATCCCCTTTTAGTTTGATTTCCTTTCTCTTTTTACTCGAATAAAATAAAAATTGAATATTAAATATATCTCTCTCAGAAATTTAAAAAATATTGCGAATGAAAATTTTAAGACATAGATCTCGAAATTAGCTTTCCAACCATTACTCATAATAAACTTTTGAGCGTACGGTTGATTTTATATGATTTTTACAAGTTTATGCTAAAAATAGCATTTTAATACATAAAATCATTTTAAAATGCAACGATCATGAAATAAATCCGTTTATCCTTTTTAGAAAGTCCCTAGGACTATTTAGAAGATAATAAAATAAATTCCACGCCATGACCTTACTCAAATAATTTTATAAAAATGTGCAAAGGTAAATAATCCTTATTTTAATGAAATAATTCCCTTAAATCCATAAAAATATTAACAGATCACGTAATCATGCATACAGACAAGCAAGCACATATACTCACACATCACAACTCATGTCTGATCATAAAATTTTCTCCCTTTTATCGTTATTCCTCTTTACGCGTACCGGGTCACGTTCTGCCTAACGGCCCGACGCTCAGCGTTTCAATTACGCTTCTTAATTACCTTTACCAACCGACACATCACTAGAACGCAATACTCTACTTAAACATTTTATTTCACATAATAACACATATTCCACATTTTAGACACTTTAATCCCTTTTTAGGACGTGTTCCGTTCTACCTGACGGCTCGACAACACAGCTTAACTCCTAAGCTGACTCTTTAAATTGGAACGCATTTATCTACGCTCGCAGATACTAATATTCAATAAAGACAATTAATCATCACTTAATCATATAATTTATAATCGCGGCACATAAATCACACTTTATTCACTTAATTACGTCACAAAATTCTCAGTCGTCACATGGAAGCATCCTCCAAACAAAGGAATAGAAATTGTGTAGCAACTATGACTCTCTCGCGATCTCTTTTAGTCGATGATAAATTCATCCAGGAAGTTAACTCCTCAGCCCTGAGAAAAGACGCAGCCAAAGGACCCAAGTGAGTTTCCACTTGGGAACGAGAAGAAGAAGCATTCACTTTCTTCGAAGTACCAACTCTCACGCTAGCTCTACTACGCTCTCGCAAAGGCTGGAAGCGCCCGAATAATTTCCATGGGAGGAGAACTAGGGCGCGCATCATGCTATGAAGAAGTCTTAGTAACATCCCTTTCGGGCATCGTCTTTTCAGGAGCCAGACAAGACCTGAAACATTTAGGGATCCGAGGAGCCATACCTGAAAGAATCATACATAATAAATTAACATGGTTCACACAAGAAAAAAAGGGCATACAAAAAAGGAAACGAGGTTGCGACTAGAGGTGACCAGATGAGCGGGTCGTGCGTGTCGTGCCGAGTTTTCGGCGGTCCGGTTCAATCCTCAACTAATTCATGAACAACCCGTGAAAGTGAAAGAGCCGTGTCGTCTCGTGCCGATTTTTCAAAATATTAACCTATGATCGGCTCGCGAATTAGGCGAGTTTTGCGAGTTAGGCGACTTACACGAGTTACACGAATACGAATTATTCGGTTCAAGTTGGCGAATCAACGAATCATCCAGGCGGTGGCGGTTTGTTCTGTGTGTCCTGTCCACTGACTACTGAGTTCTTTTTTATTTGTTTATTATGAATATTGGTGACTTGGTGACTTAGAAAAACATAATTATATTTATGTTAGTGTTTTTGCTTTGTACAACTACAAGTCTATAACCCTTTTTTTATATTCTTTACTTGAATTTTTTAAACTTGAAAATAAAAATGTTACAATTGATTTCAGCCACTAAAAGAAACTTGTGCTAAATTTTTTTCCCGAATTTGTAAAACTAGAATGTGTTAAAATAAAATAAGAGAAAGAGGATGGTACTGTTGGGTCCCAATGTGTTTGTAGAAGGGGGGGTTGAATACAAACAGCACCGAATAATCGAATTAAATGCGGAATAAAAAATGTGAAACAAAATTTAAGTTAAATAAAAATATTATTAAACTTGAAAGGTGTTACAACAACTGTATCGATTACAAGGTATTAATCTCAAATCAATTATCACAAATCTAGAATAAATTCGACATGAACTTTTTCTATTTTTGCAATAATTAGAATCAAATGCTAAACGCGATTTGAGATTAAGTTCTAGGGATTTTGATCCGCTAGATTGTTAAACAAGAACAAGAGAATGATTTCTAGTTGATTGGATTTAACTTTACAAGCTAGAAATTTGATCTTTGAATTAGCAGATAAGATGAAATATTTGGCTGCTTTTTCTCTCTGTATGTTCTTGACTTCTTTTCTCTGGATGGATAATTGAACTGCTGCTTGTCTGCTTCTTTTTAATCAACAGAATAGAATTGAACTGGCAAGACAATCCTAAGCTCAGCAAGACAATCGGTAGGACAATGGATTGAACTAGCAAGACAATCTGAATGAACTAGCATGACAATCAGAATGAACTAGCATGACAATCAGAATGAACTAGCAAGACAATCCTCCTCCTAGTGTAACTTTCGGTGAGACAATTGAAAATGGCCTAGCATGACAATCGGTATGACAATCCTGATTGTCATGCTAGTTCATTTTCAATTGTCTTGTTGATTTAATGCAGATTTTAATCCAATTTAAATTCTGAAAATTCCTAAAATTAATTCAGAATTAATTAATCAATTAATTCAATTAATAAATAAATTATTCTTCGCAGATATAATTTATTTTCTTAATTAAATTAGATGACTTAATTAATTAATAGAGAATTAATTCTAGTCTTCAACAGCACCCATCCTTCTGCAGATCTTCTGAAAATCACTGAAAATTATGAATCAATTCTATCACTTCAATGTTGACACTCGATGTACTGTCTGGTTCATGAGTGACTAACTTCCGTGACGTTTCTTCATGTCTTGACTTTGACACTTTGATTTTCTTCAGATTAAATCCTTGTAATTAATGATACTCTGACGAGATCTCTGTCACTTGATTAAATCCACGATCTTGATTTATATCACTGAGGCATGATCAACTTCTTGAACTTCTTCCAGTAAATTAACTCCTCAAGTCTGTAGATGAACCTTGTTTCCGAATCCTTTGACAGATTTTACTTTGCGAGATCTCTCTGACGGTCGATCCACTATTTACTTATTACATTCTTATTTGAGTTGAGTTGAATCCTCGAATATACAAATAGGCTATGACATATGACTTACAATCTCCCCCTATTTGTTTGTTAGACAATAACACACAAATACCTAGAGGATAACTCAACTAAAAAATAAGAAAAAGATATAAACATACATGCAAAGTAAATAGCAGAAAAGTTCTGGATGAGATTTAACATTTTCCAGATTCCAAGTAGATATTCCTCTAGAATGAACATATCTTCAAGTAGTTCCATCTTCTTTTTGTACAACCACATTTCCTGTTAAGTTCTAGGGATTTTGATCCGCTAGATTGTTAAACAAGAACAAGAGAATGATTTCTAGTTGATTGGATTTAACTTTACAAGCTAGAAATTTGATCTTTGAATTAGCAGATAAGATGAAATATTTGGCTGCTTTTTCTCTCTGTATGTTCTTGACTTCTTTTCTCTGGATGGATAATTGAACTGTTGCTTGTCTGCTTCTTTTTAATCAACAGAATAGAATTGAACTGGCAAGACAATCCTAAGCTCAGCAAGACAATCGGTAGGACAATGGATTGAACTAGCAAGACAATCTGAATGAACTAGCATGACAATCAGAATGAACTAGCATGACAATCAGAATGAACTAGCAAGACAATCCTCCTCCTAGTGTAACTTTCGGTGAGATAATTGAAAATGGCCTAGCATGACAATCGGTATGACAATCCTGATTGTCATGCTAGTTCATTTTCAATTGTCTTGTTGATTTAATGCAGATTTTAATCCAATTTAAATTCTGAAAATTCCTAAAATTAATTCAGAATTAATTAATCAATTAATTCAATTAATAAATAAATTATTCTTCGCAGATATAATTTATTTTCTTAATTAAATTAGATGACTTAATTAATTAATAGAGAATTAATTCTAGTCTTCAACAGCACCCATCCTTCTGCAGATCTTCTGAAAATCACTGAAAATTATGAATCAATTCTATCACTTCAATGTTGACACTCGATGTACTGTCTGGTTCATGAGTGACTAACTTCCGTGACGTTTCTTCATGTCTTGACTTTGACACTTTGATTTTCTTCAGATTAAATCCTTGTAATTAATGATACTCTGACGAGATCTCTGTCACTTGATTAAATCCACGATCTTGATTTATATCACTGAGGCATGATCAACTTCTTGAACTTCTTCCAGTGAATTAACTCCTCAAGTCTGTAGATGAACCTTGTTTCCGAATCCTTTGACAGATTTTACTTTGCGAGATCTCTCTGACGGTCGATCCACTATTTACTTATTACATTCTTATTTGAGTTGAGTTGAATCCTCGAATATACAAATAGGCTATGACATATGACTTACAATCTCCCCCTATTTGTTTGTTAGACAATAACACACAAATACCTAGAGGATAACTCAACTAAAAAATAAGAAAAAGATATAAACATACATGCAAAGTAAATAGCAGAAAAGTTCTGGATGAGATTTAACATTTTCCAGATTCCAAGTAGATATTCCTCTAGAATGAACATATCTTCAAGTAGTTCCATCTTCTTTTTGTACAACCACATTTCCTGTTAAGTTCTAGGGATTTTGATCCGCTAGATTGTTAAACAAGAACAAGAGAATGATTTCTAGTTGATTGGATTTAACTTTACAAGCTAGAAATTTGATCTTTGAATTAGCAGATAAGATGAAATATTTGGCTGCTTTTTCTCTCTGTATGTTCTTGACTTCTTTTCTCTGGATGGATAATTGAACTGTTGCTTGTCTGCTTCTTTTTAATCAACAGAATAGAATTGAACTGGCAAGACAATCCTAAGCTCAGCAAGACAATCGGTAGGACAATGGATTGAACTAGCAAGACAATCTGAATGAAGTAGCATGACAATCAGAATGAACTAGCATGACAATCAGAATGAACTAGCAAGACAATCCTCCTCCTAGTGTAACTTTCGGTGAGATAATTGAAAATGGCCTAGCATGACAATCGGTATGACAATCCTGATTGTCATGCTAGTTCATTTTCAATTGTCTTGTTGATTTAATGCAGATTTTAATCCAATTTAAATTCTGAAAATTCCTAAAATTAATTCAGAATTAATTAATCAATTAATTCAATTAATAAATAAATTATTCTTCGCAGATATAATTTATTTTCTTAATTAAATTAGATGACTTAATTAATTAATAGAGAATTAATTCTAGTCTTCAACAGCACCCATCCTTCTGCAGATCTTCTGAAAATCACTGAAAATTATGAATCAATTCTATCACTTCAATGTTGACACTCGATGTACTGTCTGGTTCATGAGTGACTAACTTCCGTGACGTTTCTTCATGTCTTGACTTTGACACTTTGATTTTCTTCAGATTAAATCCTTGTAATTAATGATACTCTGACGAGATCTCTGTCACTTGATTAAATCCACGATCTTGATTTATATCACTGAGGCATGATCAACTTCTTGAACTTCTTCCAGTGAATTAACTCCTCAAGTCTGTAGATGAACCTTGTTTCCGAATCCTTTGACAGATTTTACTTTGCGAGATCTCTCTGACGGTCGATCCACTATTTACTTATTACATTCTTATTTGAGTTGAGTTGAATCCTCGAATATACAAATAGGCTATGACATATGACTTACAGGTACCTTCATAAATTTTATTAATTTAAAAAATGGTACAATTGATTTTAGAGGATTTCTCTCTAAAAAATGGAACAAACCGTATTTACATTGTAAATAAAATACAAAACATAACAATTTCTAAAAATACATGGCAAAAAATTCTATCATCTATTCTTCTTGTTGATCATTCACTGGCGTGCCCAATTATGATGAAGTGTCCATCGTCATCCAAGTGTCTTCTTCTCGGTCCGAGTCATCTTTTTTCCTCCCTTATTGTATCTTTGTCGCTTGATCCCAATCCTTTTTGCAAACACATATCTTGACCACATCTGGTACAAGACTTGATCTCTTCTCTTCCAACACTCTTCTACCGGCACTAAAAGCGGACTCAGAAGCAATTGTAGAGGCGGGAACTACTAAAATGTCCCATGCAATTTTAGCGAATACCGAAAATCGGTTCTCATGATTCTTCCACCATATTAGTAATGAAAAATCCTCATACAACTCATAGTTATATGAAAAAAACTCTCTAGTCATGCTAAATGAAGTTTTAGGTGTAGATGATGCAGTGGAAATTTTACACTTTTGTTTTTTAGATAGGATACCAAGCATTGTACTATTAAACCTACTAGAATTACTAGTCTTAGCCCTTAGGTGGTATAATATTTTGAATTCTAGGAGTATATAGATCTATAAGATGGTGTAATAAGTCTCAACAATTTTGCACATAAAACACGTGATTATATGAAACTCCTAACACCGAGTAATAATGTTCTAACATATTTTCTAAAACTTCTTTTCTCACACCAGGATCAATAAGACATGCAACACCATAAATAAAAAGAAATTCGATAAAATATTTTATACACTTAGTTTTCATATCAACAATAATTGCACCAAAATAAGGATCAATTTCATATGCTTTTAAAGTAGTAATAATATTAACACACTCAATAATAACAAGATGTACATTTGACTCGTAAACGTAAGAAAATATCTTAGTACCATGTGCATAACAATCAAGCAAATCACGTACCCTAAGTGCCAAGTCCAATTCATTTTCGATAATAATTATATCCTTCACTTGATTTCTTGGATCAGAATTATATAACTCGGTGATAACTACCTTATATTTAATTACCTCACATAGTAATTTATAAGTCAAACTCATCTCGTGGGGCAATCAATACCCCATTTTTTTTGTATTAATCTATTTTCTCTACACATTTTTTTATATTGTCTCTTTAATATGTGTGTTATACGTAAATACTTAATTATTTCCCTAATGGGTGCTAAAAATTCGGTTATTTGTGTTGAATAATGAACCGGTACGTGACGATCAGAGTTAGACGATTTTTTGGCGATCCGAATTCCAAACGTGCTGAGGCAAACCGTTCGTTTGGCCACCTCTAGTTGCGACCCGCACTTCGAATAGGCTTCGGGCGCGCCCTGTGAAGAGAAAACAGGGAGACGCAACCCGAAGGCCCTATGACGTGCCTTGGGCGCGCTGCGTGAACAAAAATAAGTGAAGGACTTATCATAATTTTCAAATGCAAAATATTTACAAACACAATTGGTGACTAAATTGAAGATTCAACAAGATCAAAGGATGATGTATACAACCTATACATACATATACACACAAAATCACATGGCAAGAACATGGAGTTCAAGAAGCTTACATTTCATGGACCTAAAAATATACATGGTGGAAATTAGAAAAAAGAATATGAGAAATTACCTAAGAGCAAGAGGAACGAAGGAATTAAAGTGAAAGCGAAGAGAAAGCCGAGAACAAGCCGAGAACAAGCCAAATCCAAGCTTATTGAAGATCTTTTGAAAGGAAAAGTTTTATTTTGAATATTGTTGAAAGGTAGAAGATAAAGATATGATGAAGAGGAAGAAGAGTTTATAAAAGTAAAAATTCAAATTTAAACCCCCCAGGAACGGATTTCCGGGGGTAGGGTGCGTCCCCGATGACGGAGAAAAATAAATTTTTGTGGAAAAGGTTTTGCGGAAGATATTTATGGAAAATATTAACGGAAGATTTTACGGAATATATGTCTAAGCGCTTGTCATGAAAACTCATAAGAAAATTTTACGCAAAATCTCAACAACTAAGAGAGACGATTGTATACATGTTCACAGAGTAAAGCTTATTAGAAAAAGGATGAAGTGCTAAACTTTGCGGAAAACGGGACTAGAGTTACTTACGGAAGATCGGAGAAAGTAAATAAGATTTTCCACTTTATTTTTAACAAACTAGAAAATCGGAGGTAGTTTTTATGCCATAAAATCGTCATATGGGTATTTTATCGAATCTTTAAGAAAATGGGTCGGATTTTCGTCAAAGGAAAAAGAAGGACAAGCTCCGGAGACGCGTCTTCGGAGCCCCGGGGGCTAGCCCTATATGAGAGTCGCTTACGGCGACTATTGACGACGAGAAGTTATAACGATAATTGGTGAAGATTTACATAAAGGTTTACAATGACCATCACAACGGAATATTATAACAACCATAGTAAATAAGACGTGAGACGACCGCTACGACGACGATGCTACGACAATTATTATTTTTCTTAATTATTTTACAATTTTTTTTATTTATTTTTTAAAAGTTTACCAATGAGACCGATTTTTAACCGATTAACCCGATTTTTGACCGATTAATCTATTTTTTTGTGATTTTTCTTCGATTTTCGTAAAAACGATTTTTGACCCGATTTTTGCTTAATCAATTCGATTTTCTACCGAACAACGATTAGTCACCGATTTTTAGAACACTGATGAATATGTATCTATGTGTATAATAATCATGCAAAATTAATAGATTTTTAACAAATGATTATTTAGTTAAATATTTTTTACATTTACATCAATGTATATGTTAAGTACATAATAATGAAGCATATAAATGACACATGAATTATATATATTAATTGTGAGTAATAAGTATTATATAGGTATTATAGTCAACTTGATAAATATTAATTGTGAGTAATAAGTATTATATAGGTATTATAGTCAACTTGATAAATATTAATTGTGAGAATAAATGTAAAATAAATATTATATAGATATCAAGTAGGGGCATAATAGTCATATGAATCAATTTTGCTCAGCGAAACCCCATATTGTTGTATTATATATATAAAATAGGTGTGATACTGGAAAATTTCAAAATTAATGTGAGATGACCCTCCATTAGCTATAAAAAAAGAGAAATGTTAGGTAACCAAAATCGTTTCAAAATATCACGTGGCGTGGTTTGATTGGTTATCTCAAAATAATATGATTGACCTCATGCATTCATACCAATCTATTCAATTAAAATAGCCCAAAATAATACATCACTAATTTCACGTCATTTTTTAACTATTTTTTGGATCTAATTTTGAATATCTAGCACTACTTTAAAAAAACATGATTTATGTATTATGTATTAGTTTGATTTACCGTATTTGATATATTATCCAACCTGACCAATTTGGATTCCTCTTATTAAAATCTTAAATTAAAAGAGCTTAGTTATTTATAAAATACTAATAAATATCAAAATATTTAATATTAAAAATCTTCAAAATATGTATATGCTGATTAAAAGAGTAAAATATAGAGAATTTACCAAAAATTCTAACTTTTCTAAATTTTTTTGCGATTTTAATATCTTCTGATTTGTTTTGCAAATATACGGAATCAACCAAATATGCAACTAGCTGAATAAAGTTTTTTTTGATTGATTTGAGGTTGCATGTAGTTGCACAAACTCGTCAAAAATTGTATGCAGTTAATTCCAGTTGCCAAAAAACTGTATTTTTGCAAAAAAAAATTTGAAAAATAATATTTTTACAAATTAAAAAATATTTTTACAATTTTTTTTAAAAATAACACTATTTTTACAAAAATATTTTTGCACTTGGGTATTTTTCAAAAAATCTCTAAAATATATTACCATTAACACACATGACGTATCTTACTTTTTTTAACTTTTGTAACGCCCAGCAGCTGTTCATTTTACTTTCCAGGACACTGTCGGTCTGGGCCTCAGAATATATTCGGGGCTGCAACCTTCTCCTCTCCGGCTTCGAAAATGTAGAACATGGTCAAAATCTTTTATCTGAAATTGCTTGCAGCTTTATAATACTACCATGGGAAAACTGTTTATATTCTAACATCTGATATAAAAAAAAAATGTAAAATCACAGTCATAATCACAATATAATCTCAGCACCTGTTGCAGCCTTCTTTTCAGTGCACATTTTTTACCATACTTAATTTTGATTTCTTCATCTGCTCTATTTGTACTTTTAATTTTTAAAATTGTGTTCTTTCCTACTTAAACATTTAAACATCAAACAAATTTAAGACTGTCTGATCCTGGACATGTTAAAAATTCTGCAAATCAATTCCCGTGAATGTGACTACAATATCCAAATGTAAAGATTACAAATATGCACAAGATTCGGCTCATTAACTTATAAGACAATATCGGAAATAATCTGAATAATACTCATAAAAAAACACCTGTGTTTGTTTGTATTTCTATCAGCTAGCTAGATGTTTGTCCTTGGATCAAAGCTTGGCGAGCAGAAAGTATATTATTGTTGACTAGTGAAGCATCAAAAGGGTTGCAGTCTACCCAGTCCTTGAGAAAATCTTCCTGACCCCAGATATCAGGTATCCAAACTCGTCCAGCCATCTCGACTCGATGTTCCTTGAGCCTCTTCCTTCCACAATCCTCCACAGCAACAGCTGCCTTGCTAGTTAATGGTGCAACCTCTGGTGAAGTACTTCTAGATATTGTAGCCTCGTGATCACAACTTCCATTTGTGGACTGCAATGGCCTTTTTGATTTCGTTCGATCTGCGGCCCACCGGTTGGTTTTCTTGGAATCTGATTGTTCAGCCTGCATATGATTGTTCATTTTTGATTCTGAGGAGAAAATAATGTATTGGACGAGAATGCAAGATGATTTGCTACTGCAAACGAGCTAGTGTTAAATCTATTGCTTTTGAACGGCAGTGACTAGAGTGCGTGTCCTATTTGAGACCAGGTGGGATCACCTACTGTGTGGTACCTATTGTGTGGTACTTGATTAATGTGATCCCATGCAAGTTGATTGATAATAATAATAGCAATAGAAATTATGAGGTTGGTGTTGATTTCGGAGGAATTTTTTATGTGATATTTGGAGATATTGAACCAATGAGAGAACAAGATTTTGTTATTAAAAAGTCTAATTCTAAAACAAGTTATTGATATTAAATAGTAACCTCTAACCGAAGATTGACAATATGTGAGATAATGAGATAAATTATGTTAAATAGTACCCAAAAATTTATATTATTTATTCGCAGATTGGACCCTATTTATTCAGTGAATTTTTTTTTACGGAAAGGAGAACTTCCGATTTGCGGATCGCCGGTCCGTGACACACTAAGGCCCATCATATTTGGAAGTTTTAAACTAAAGAAATATCATATATGATATTATAATATGGAAATTTGGATCATAAATGATGACAGAAAATGGAATACTGAGATAAGGACTTGAGTGATGGAAGAAGGGTCCTGGGGAGAGATATTTTGAGATGGAATTTGTTCAAATGTCCACTCGTATGGGCGCCAGGCTGCCACTAACCGAATATCAGCCACATTTCATTCCATCTCTGGAGTCGCGTTGGGTTGAAATATATGCTGCATTCACTTGGCCTACGAAACAAAGCTGCTGGACTTATTCACTTGGTGTTTGATCTTTTGTGCTTTTTCTTTTGCCACCCATACCCTATATAATTTAAAGAGTCGAAACTCATGGACTGTTTAGGAGACCAACTAATAGGTTCACAAGAACCTACGAGCACGCATTTTGTTTAGTTTAGTTGATTAGTATGTAGACAACAATATTATTAGACCATCAGCACTTCAAAGATGATTTAAGGTACACTCTGCAGTTGCTCTCATATTTAAACAATGAAGCACTAAGCAGCAGAACTTTTACGTTCAAAACCATCAGAAATTTTTGCAGATAATTAAACTATGTTTAATGTACATTTCCATGCACAATTGATGTCCATGCACAATTGATGCAGCTCAGCTGCCAATGTAGCTGCAACTAGAATGGGAAGAAGTATCGAACAGGCTTGCACAGTTAAGTATGTGAGTTAAATTGATGAGTTTGTTGCCAATTCAGTAATTAGCTTTTATGCGAAATGTGGAACCACGGATGGCAGTTTATAGGTTAACAACAAACTTCAGAGAGAAAAATGTAGTTCAGTGTAATTATCTTAAGATCTTACTGGCTTTCCACCAGGTTGGACTTATTAATGAGGTTTATTTCTACTTCAGTCAGGCAAGACCTCGAGAGTCGAGACCCTGTCTGTCATGCTAAAGCCAGACTCTAGTATTCAGTAAAATTAGTTGGGAGTAGTATTCCCAATCAATAAATATATTGACAAGTTTCACGAAGCTGTGCTTGACTTGGTAAAGTCAACCGGTGTATGTGGAATCGTTAGATATGTTCAATTCATTCACGAATGGGGAGGGGAGAATTCAGTAAGGGCACAGTTCCCATAAAATTAAATTTAACATTTTTTTTATCTTTGTTTTTTTTGAAAATATATATAGTGTCCTCTCAAAATTCAAAAATACAAAAATATATTTTTAAAATTTTTCGGTATCTCCCTAAATAAAAATTTCTGGATCCATCCTTGCATTCAGGTAACTTATGATACTACATTTTTTATCAATGTTTAGTGTTGGTGTATCAGATGGAGTTGCACTTATGAAAACTGTATTTTACTTAAAGATCTTATTTTACCATCTACTTTCCTTTTTATTTTTTATTGCTTAATCTGGATCTGTTGCATAATTTGTACCTGTGTACTTGGTACCAATGCTTGATTCTCAGTGCCTAAACCGCTTTGTAATTATCAGGGGATTGATTGTGTGCATTGTTTGAGTGTTACTGCGTACACACAAAAACTTTTGTTGATTATAGTTCATCTTTTTTGTAAACCTCAAGCCATTTGTTTGTTTAAATTTAAGCTTAACTTTTGTACTAGTTATGATCATTATGTATGTTTGTCCGCCTTTTCCAGAATCATTGGCCAACCTCATTCCATAGCATAGGAAAAAAGTAACAAATATTTGGAACAAGTTCAATATATCCCGATAAATATCTCAAAATTTAGATTAAAATAATATTTTAGGACGGTTGTGTTGATATTGTGGGTGTACACGGATTAGGTTGGGTGGGTTGAGAGAATTTATCAACCCAGCCTAATTAATTCGGGTTTTCAAAATTTCAACTCAAACCGAACCATTTAAATTTGTAACCCAAACCAATTTGTAATACTTCGGTTTGGATCGGTCTGGATTGATTTGATCGGTTTACTAAATATTCGAAGCTAAGATTAATAATTATAAAATAAAGTGAAAAGTCTCCAAGTCTAAAACACTTGCAAATAGTTCAATAAAATATTACAATAATCCATGTCAGATATGGCTTAAATATCCAAAAGAGAGTGATAACACAATACTTAGCCTTTAAACATTCTATAAACATTGAACTCGATAAACGAAAACAGTGGCATATTTTTTAAACATTCAGGATTGATGTTATAAGCTACGGATAAATGAGTCTATCTATTATGTCTAAACATTTTCACAGTTATAAATTAATAAATTAACGTGTAAGTATATTTTTAATCGGATTGGATTGGATCAGTTTAAAAATATCAAAACTCATATACAACCCAATTAAATCAGGTTAACATTTTTTCAACCCAAATATCTATCGGGTTGAAAAAAATCAGTTTAGATCGACCGAAATAAGGTCGGTTCGGATCGGTTTAGTCGGGTTGTGTACACCCCTAGTTGATATACCCGTTTCTGATTATCAATATATCAAGAGGTCCAATAATATAGATTATGGAACCTAATTATCTTAGTAATAGTGTTTGAATTTTCATATTCCTTTTTATTTCTCTTTGTAATTTTTGTTGACCAGGTAAATAAAAATTTATTCAAAACAAACTCTTTCTAAACAAACTTTTTTGAACTAATCAGTTCTTATAGATTTATCTATTTTGAGACAAGTTAACGGGTTATTTACAAATTCTTATCCGATTATTTTCAAACAAAACACTTAACAAATTTTATCTTTTCGATGTTTGAAAAATCAAACCCGCTACGTTCTTTGCATATAAATACAATTCTTAATTTTCAGATTTAAGACTAATACTCACATAAATTCTCTGAAAACTTTCTTATTTTTATATCTTGAATATCGTGTAAAACAAGAAGATAGTCTGGTTGTAAATCTTTATCTTTATACATTTCTTGTAATTATCAACTTGTGTCGTGGCAAAAAATTAATTATCAAAGAATAGCCAAAAGTAGTAAGTGGTCCAGATGATAACAGTAGTGCTAGGTAGCAAATATGCCTGAGGAAAGGGTTATTTCGATAATTATTCATTTGTAATAAAAAAAAATTGTAAATTCTTTATTAAAATTGATATAATATATTTTTATACTAATTGTCACCAGAACTTGAATGTAAGCTATAGATTAGGAGTAGTGGTTGAATCAAGTGACAATATTATGATATTCTATATTGATTAAATTAATTTATTACTATATTTACATTTATCATTAATTTAAATTATACAGTATAAATTCAGTCTGTCTTATTTGTAGAAGGATTTATTTCATTTAGAAAAGTGATTGTCTTATTCATAATAACAATTATATAATCGAATATATAAGTTGTGCATTAAATCTCTGGTTGGACTTGCTCAAGTACTTACAAATACAGAACTGGGATCATCCACGGCCATAATGGTTGCTGCATTATCTCTGTACAACTTTTCCTTGTAACAAAGATCAACACCACCAATTGAAAGACAATTTAGACCTTAAACACAAGGTATCAGTTTTTTTTGCCGGAACATAAGCTACTCCCTCCATCTCATATTATGTGTCTTCTTTAAATTTGTGCTGGTCAAATTAATTTAAGTTTGACTGAAATTTATTAATAATTTATAATTGAACAAAATAAAAAAATTACATCACCGAAAAGTAGATTTAATCTACTTTAATATATAATTTTTAATTTTTTGAAATCATATACTAGTAATGTTTAATCGTTAGACAAAAGTTGGTAATTTGACTTCTATAAAAGGAAATGTGATACATAATATTAGATGGAGGGAGTATCATATTTGTTTTCGGTTGTTATTTAAATGATTTTAACTTTTTACAAAATTTTGTGGTTGACTAACAAAAAATGAATGGGAGTTGCCGAAACAAATGGAAATTAAAGTCACAAGATAGTCAGCTGTACCATTTAGATTATTTCTTTCATTTTCATAATTTTACTTTACTGAAATTCACACTATCATTTATACATAATTTTTTTTCTATTTGTTATATTAATTTATTATAATCTAGCCATAAATCTACATAAATAACCTATTCAGATATCAATTAATCACAAGTAATATTTTACATTCCCCAAAAGGAATAAATATATAGGGAAGTGTTATTTGCAGATCAATTTTGTTTACTTCCAGAGCAACTTTTTATTGAAAGAGCAATATTGCCCTCTTATTTGCGTTTGAATTGCTTTTTATGTGCTAACATGGGGGTAATTTTGTCTTTTAAATTGTTTTTTATATGGAAACTAAATATTTGTTCGGGAAATAGGATTTTCCAATATGTATAATTTCAAAGGAAAATACAAAAATATGGGAAATGTAATAATATATCGAAAATATAAAAATTTATGAACGGCGTTACCGCAACAAGAAAATGATATAGACTTCTCACACGTGCTAAGGGTTTGGAGACGGAGACGAAGAAGAAGAAGAGTAGCAGCCAACACAGACTCCTCGCTCTTCCCATTCGATTCGTCCCCAATTTTCACATCACCTCCGTTCTGGTATTATATTTCGATCGCGATTCCTATATTTAATATCTCGATTTTCTTTAATTTTCTCTACTTTCTTCTGATTTCACTTTTTCGGTGACTTAATTTGTTAATTTAACTACCAATTTTATTTACGATCAATTGATTGTTTACTTCTTGACTAGCCCTAATTTTGCTATTGCCTCTACTTTCCCTAATTTTTGACTCAAAATTAATTAATCGATTAAATTACATTTTACTAGTATCGAAGATTACTAAATTGGTTATACTGGGCTGATTGTTTCAGCTAATGATTACGGCTTTACTATATCACTAGAATGATTTATTTATTTGTGTAATTAGGTTGATATTCCGTGAGAATATTTTGTGTTGATGTTTTGACTAGGGATGGAGCATCTTCCTGTTGAAGTCATTGGGAATATCCTTTCCTTGCTTGGTGCTGCTCGAGATGTTGTCATTGCTTCCTCAACTTGTCGCAAGTGGCGACAGGCTTGGCGCGACCATCTCCATACGCTTACTTTTAATTCAAATGATTGGCCGGTTTACCACGAGATTACTACGAGTAGACTTGAGATTCTTATTACTCAGACTATTTTTCAAACCAATGGATTGCAGCGGCTTTTAATTGTAATGGATGATATTGACGAGTTCTCTGCTGCTCCTGTTATTGCTTGGCTTATGTATACCAGGGAGACCTTACGCCAGTTGTTTTACAATGTGAGGACGAATCCGAGCATTAATGTTCTTGAGAAATGTGGTCGACAGAAGCTGGAGGTGCTGTCTTTGGCACATAATACTATCACTGGTGTTGAGCCTAGTTACCAGAGATTTCCTTGCTTGAGATGTCTTTCATTGAGTTATGTTAGTGTGTCGGCATTGGATTTGAGTCTTCTGCTCACTGCCTGCCCTAAGATTGAATCCTTAACTCTTGTTAGTTTAGATATTGCCATGTCGGATGCACAAACGACAATGGAATTGAGTAGTCCCACGTTGAAAGAAGCTTGTGTGGAAGCTATTAGTTTGGATAAGTTTATATTAGAGGCTGATAACCTTGAGAAGTTACACTTAAAAGACTGCACACTTGAGGATTTCGATCTTGTGGGCAAAGGGACACTGAGGCTCCTTAAGATTGATGATGTAAGCGTAATACATCTTGATATTGGTGAGAATACTGAAAACCTTGAGGTTGTCGACGTTAGCAACTTTACAATTATGTGGGCCAAGTTTCATAATATGATATCAAGATCTTCAAAACTAAGAAGACTTCGTCTTTGGGGTGTTGTCTTTGATGATGAGGACGAGGTTGTCGATATGGAAACAATTTCATCTTGCTTCCCTTTGTTGACCCATTTATCCTTGAGTTATGATTTGAGGGAGGGGTCGCTGCAGTATGGATTACAAGGTTCATTTCAACTGGAGAATGTCATTGTATTGGAGCTTGGATGGACTGTGATTAATGATCTGTTCTCGCAGTGGGTTGCAGGCCTTTTGGAGAAGTGTCCTAATCTCAGAAAGTTAGTAATTTACGGTCTGGTATCAGAGGCAAAAACCCACGAAGAATGCACTATGTTGGCCAACTTTACCTCATCCATTGTTAGGCTTATGAGAAAATATATGCATGTAGATGTTCAGTTTGAATACGAGTAGAATTCTCACTATCTGCATGTATGGGGTTCAGTTGTTTAACTAGGGAATATGTAATCTGAAAGATTTCTGATTATGGATCCTGTTATCTGGTACACCCTTATAAAAACCCCCTCAACTTATTGTATCTGTTCGGTTTAAGCAATTTATTACCCCATTGTTTAAAGTTACATTCCTTGTTCGTTTTTTCTTTTGTGTGTGTTGCCTTTTGCTGCTTGTACTACTTGCTTCTGGTGGAAATGAAATTTTATACGAGCACGTTGGTGTCTTTCCACAGTAGAGAGGAGATACGGAATGTCAACCAATTCTTTAAATTAATTGTTTTTTACATCTGGTTAAGAAAATTGTTTCACTGTGTCCAGCTGAAAGTTAAATGGTGACGGATTGTCTTTGGGAGAAGGTTTTTCTTTGAGTTTTATTCCATTAAGTAAGAAGGATAGGGGAGAAGTGATAACTGTGATGTTATACATAATATGTTCTCACTGAATCTTTATAATTTTTACATATAATTGCTGCAATGCATTCATTGTCTCAAACTCTCAATCTGGTTTGAAATGAAAAATATTACATATTGATCATGTTTTTTTTTATCATTATGTGGCCTTGAAAATATGCCGGAACTAAAATCCTCTGCACCACTCAGCCGCGAGGCTCGTCCATAGCAGCAGAAAAAAAGTGAAGAGATTATGATTCCCAGAATAAAAGTGAAGAAATGATGATTGTGATATCATCCAGCTTCTCGCAATTACTTGGTACTACCCAGAAAGCTAGCTTCTGGTAAGCGTATGCAAGTTACCTGTGTGGTTTAATTAACTGACTTCCATAGTTACCTTTTAAATTATTACAAATAAAAATAAATTGGTTACATAATATTACTTGACTCGAGGAATGCTAGTTCGCTCTAAATTTTCGTTGCAGCAATAAACCAATATAAAGTTATATTTATCTCTTTCTTCAGAATTAGAACCGCAAGATCCAATAGTAAAAACAAATAAGATCAAACCACAATATTCATGAAACAGACTTATCTTACAATCTTCATAATGTAAAAGACGCAGGCTAGAGGCATCGCCAGCATTATACATGGAGAATAGAAAATATCTGGAGGGATAGATGTACCCTCAACACCTTTTACCTATATGATATTCTTATTTATTGAAATATATCACAACACCCTGAAGAACAACACATTGAAAGACGAATTCTTGTTTTCTGAGTTTCCCTGGAGAACCACAAAACAGAAGCACAACTAGATTTAACAAGACCATGACCCAAACATGGTAGATTTAAAACAGGATTACTGTTGTTGGCAGTTTAGCTCAGTATGGCCAGCTCCGGCTCCGGCTCATGCCTATCTTTCTGTCTTTTGCCTTTTGAGTTTTCATTTTCTCTTTCATGTACTGCATCAACTCCTGAAAACAATAATATTTCTTTAAAATGTGAAAGAAAAAACTTTTCATGTCTACAAAATTGCAAATTATTTGCAGACTCCCAGTAGTGTTATGATTTAATTGGCTGATTTGTTATAATTTGAACTGCAGGAGGCTGTACACTAGGTTAGCAGCCTAATTTGCAAAATACTTTAAAATTATAATCTGATACCTGTTCTTGCCGCTTTTTCTTTTCCTGAATACAAGAAAAATGACATGCACAATTTAACAAGAGAAGAAAATTGAACATATAGATTAGTTCCAACGAGGCAAGAACTCAATAGCATGGTATGTAAATACTTACCACAGCCTGTGTTAGATGAGCATGCTCTTCTTTTAAATCTTTCAGTTCCGCTTCCAGCTCAACAGTATAAGCCTGGCCAACCATAAAGCAAGTACAAACTTTAACACCAGGTTTTTTTAGGGAAATAGTTACCAATACATAGACAATTAGACGTAATTCTACTTTTGTGAATATTTCTTTTACATACATATAATTATATTAAATTATGATGTAACTACTTCGCTAAAGCATTAAGAACCACTTTAGCAGCTTAAGTAATTACTCCCTTGTAATATAATCACCTTAATGAAAACAAATTATACCTGTTTTCTTGCCCTAGACCTTGCTGCCGACTCTCTATTCTTCATCAATCTCTTTTGCCTCCTTGATACGACCCTTTCGACTAGAGCATTTCGCCTGTGACCTCCATCAATTTGCATCCCCGTCTGATTCACACTATTCTGTTGACCCTCCGAGGATATTGGATTCACTGGGGGCGATTGATTTCCTTGTCCATGTCCACATCCACTAGTACGATTCTGCCTTCTCCCCTCATTACGAACTTCTCCTGGTTGGTATCGACTCGGAATTCTTCCAACTGCAACAGATGCTGCATCTCTGACACTGCTCTGTGGCCGGGATGGATATTCCGGAACATTTCCTGGCCCTTCTATAACAATAGCAGGCATAGCCACATGACCAGGTGGTCCAGATCCAAGTGCTGTACTATCGTTGTTCTGGTTGTCACAGGACTGTTTCAGAACTGCTGAAGTAGGACGACCCTGTCCCCGAACTACACCTGCCTTAACCAGAAATTCCTCTAGTGTCATCTCACCAAAAGTTGTCCGTTGCTGGGAAGAGCCAACTTTTTGAACGTTAGCTGTACAGCCTGTACTAACATGTTCCGGTTCTTGCTTAGATTTTTGTATCTCGGACCACACTTCATCCACTGTTTTCTGACTCAAAGGCGCTGAAAGCATTGAAGAACCTTGTATTGGAAAGCTTTGATGCATATAAAAATCATTCCGAGTAGAAGTATTATTATTACCTTCGGGAACCTGTGGACTAATATTGATGGTGGCTGCTGCCATGGTAGAAACAGTATTGAGGGCAGTACACTCGGCAGCAGGATGTTGTGCAGAAGCTTGTATTTCTTCAGCTGTCAAAATGTTGTTAAGGAGCTCATCCATGTTCACCGATCCGAAGCTCATCGTACCATCTGAGAATGTACAATGGAAGTCATCAAGAGTGAAGGAACAGATTGATGATTGATGGTCCAGTGATGGGAGTTCATGTCTGTCAGGTCGTTGCTGATTTGTTGATTGAACAGATGATTCCCTTTGAGATTGAATATCTGAGTGGTCTGCCATCACTATTATCAGAAAGAATATCAATAAGCAACCTGCATCTGCATTTTCACAGGAAAAAAAGCAAAATTAGAGGGTAAATTTACACATTATAGGATTAGGATATTCTTTCAATAATAATACGGTACCCTTAGCATGCGGTTGAATGTAAAACTTTCTCGTGTAGTGAAGAAACTAAAAGGAGAAATATACTAGAATCTAACCTTTAGAACATGCAGCATCATATAGTTATTCATAAAATTTGCGAGAAATATCAAAGAATATAATTGCATTACCAACAAGGAAATGAATTTAATTATAGAAAAAAAGATTAATTAAGAGACATATGCAATTCCCAGATGCACTTTAAAATACAAAGTACACACATTTAACAGTGGATTATATTCGAGAGTTGGACTGTTTTTCATATGAAAGTCCTATGACATATCAATTGAAGAATTGGACTCAAATAACTAGCAGGCATGAGAAGGGGCAAAACAAACCTCCGGTTTTTCAAAGAATGAAGTGGCCGGATTTATTTGCAGATTGATCAAAGTCTAATGCTGATACATATAGATGGTATCCTCACTACTAAACGTCAAAAACTGCCTACAAGCGAACAACTGTGGACTGCTAAACCACTTGCTTCGTAAATGTTGTTTACTATTTTGGGCGATGTTTATTTATTGTAGGCTTTAGAGATAGCATAGAAATAACTGAGCAAAACCGCTGCAATGACGTTCTAGTTGATAAGCATGAATTTAATACAGATATGGACAACCTATTAAAGTGCGGATAATAAGGCATGTTTTGCTCGAGTCCAAAGGTAAAGGGAGGTTTTTCAAAATTCGCAAAGAACAAAATTATGTGGTAGTTTCCCTAATTTTACAGTGCCTCTATAAGTTATTCACAATCTTGACTTTGAAAGGAAAACTCGACCCTTAGTCCCTTTCCAGTGACAAGGTCATGGGTTCGAATCCTCATACATGGGGACCTCTTGAAGAACCCTGCTTGTCATTCCTAATAATATAATTTTTTTAATGTTTTGTTTTTGAATTGAGCTCACAATAAACATGCATTGTCTAAAATTGGCTTCAACACCAGGGGCGCTGAGCTTTAAAGGGTCTTAGTCAAAATCAGTTTTCGGGGCTAAGTTTTCGGGCCCCTAACTTTGCATTTAGGCGATGTTTATTAATGTTCGCCTAAGTGTGGAACTGCTTCAGCTCGCCTCTCCATTAATGAAGCTGGAAAACTAGTAAAAGGTGGTACAGCTTAATATATTTACGGGTTAAATATCAAAGTGGTCACTCAACTGAATACCATATATCAGTTTCATCATCAAACTTAACGGGGTATCATTTAAATCGCTAAAGTCATAATAAATATCAAATGAATACCTCAAAATAGGTGTTCGAGAATTAAAAATTATTTTATGGAGTTTTATACGTGTTTCTTGAATCCTATTACAACCAAATGAAAAGTTATGAATTCCTATTATTTTAGATGATCTAGTGAGATTTTTAAAAATTTATCTACTAATTATTTTTATTTAAATCAAATAATATAACTATAAAATTAAAAATAAATAGTAGATCAATTTTTAAAAATCTCACTATATTATCAAAAATACTAGAATTCATACATTTTCATTTGGTTATAATAGAATTCAAGAAAAATATATAGAACTCTATAAAAATAATTTTTAATTCCCAAGCACCTATATTGAGGTATCCGTTCGATATATATTATGACTTTAGTGATTGAAATGATATCCCGATAAATTTAATGATCAAACTGATATATGGTCTTCACTTAAGTGACCACTTTGATATTTAACTCATATATTTACCAAGATCAAACAGTAAATTCATATTTTTCTAACTTAGTATCCAAAGAATGAATGTGAGAGCTTATATATGCACAACCTCTGATTAAATTGACTCAACTCTAATCATATCCTAGTTAATTACAGGTTGTGGTGTCTGCATACATGCAATTTATAACAAATACAAGTCAAAAGTTATTAAGAACCTCTCTACGTCATTTACAAAATCTTGTTATATGTAACATATGGTATATACAAAAATGTGTATACCAACAATGCCACAATTACATTTCCTTTTCACAATTGTTATTAAGTATTAGATTTCTTAAAGAAATTCTGGCTTTGCCACTACATAAATGTTGGAAAGCAGGAGCATAAGTGAGCTTGACTAGGATAATAAGATTGCTATTAGGCCTTGTTTGGTTTAGCGACAAATATGTACATGTACACTAGGAAGTTCAAAAACTTGTACATTAGAAAACTACCGACATGCTTGGTTAACTTCTGGTCTAAGCAAGAGTTTTAAGGAGATAATTCAATTTACCATATCGAACCATGTGAGTTGCACTTACGACGGTAGAGATTAACAATGCAAGCTATAATTAGACAGTAAAATTACCGTCTCCTGGACCTTTTAAGCTTCATATAATCAAACACCCTAAGAATCAAATTTATAAATGTGTATACTATACCTTGAACTTGTAAAAACACCTTAATTTCTTAGTGCACATCAATGTTCTTGACAGAGGTATTATTAGGAAGCAAGGACACGGGTGCGAGAGTGCGAGTGCATAATGCGGTGACACGGAAATTCGACAAATGTAATAATATGGGGATACGGGTGCGGGTGGCACAAGAAAAATGAACAAAAAAAATTCATGTATATTTCATGTTAAACATAATAAAACCTACTAACAAAACCAGAAATTGCATGAAAAATGAATCAAATACATCATTTAGTAATCTAAAACACAAAAATACAAGTAAAATCTTTTAGTTTATGCAAAATGAATATGATAATCAATACTTTTGTAGTAAATAATAGACATGGATACTTAATTTTGTGAATGTAGATTGCTAAAATAGTTCTTGACTACAATTTCTGAAAATAAAATTTCAGATTAATATCGTGGAAGAATCCCCGTGTCCGATACGGGAATACGTGTGTCCAAGTATCTGACAAGGGGACTCGTCATGCACTCAAGTGTCCCGGCTTCTTGCTTCTTAGGAGGTAACCAAGTGAGGATTAATTAGCCATACTAAGCTAATAAGTACAAATAACTCATTACTAGCTAGACGCCTAGATGGGATGGTGATCAAGTAATAACTAATTCTATTTTTTGACACTAAAACGCAATTTTTGGTTCTTGTGGCCACATAATTTGTACACCTCCAATATTAACGCTAAAATGACTAACTATAGTGTTACATTCAAGTTAGAACTACTGTATCAAAGTTATTCCTTCTTTCTTAATTATTAAAAAAATGATGTTACACTTATATATGTAGAAAATATTGACAATTTATATATTTAATATTCTATTAACTATGCATTGAGCTTGCTCTTATAGCACCAGTAAATTGATTGATTAGCCTAAGCTAGCTAGGTGTTAAAAACGTAATTAACAGTAATGCTAAAACATTAAGATGCTGCACATATCATCTTGTTAAATATATATTTCAGACAAGACAAAGAAGTAAATTTAGTTGAAGTGCATTCTAATTTCTTTTGTTACATTACAACAATATATAACCGTGCATGTATATGTAGTAAGTAAATTACCAATTGAGCTCCATTATAAATTAGCTGCAAAAGCTTCTCACCAAGTGTCCAAGTGAGTTGGGGCATGCTTTCTGACTGTAAAAATATTAATACAGCGGCAGTAATAATATATTTACATCTATGAGTATATAATAAGAACAAGGAGAGTAAGAAACTGGATGGTAATGGGTAAATTAGATGTACCCTGCTCGTCAAGAGTAATCTGCAGGAGGTGATATGGGCCCCGAACTTTCATCTGGGATTGCACGACGTCGTTTACAAATGGGAAAAGTAGCAGAAGCTGAGAGGTGTTACGAGTATGACACGTGGTTGCCACACGTCCTTGCCAGAAGCTGCATTCTTTTGTGGACTCTTACCAGTATACAAACTTGCTGTTCCAGGCTGAAAAGTATCTGGGTTTTTGAATATGATGATCAGAATAAATAGAGAACTTTCACAAGTCTAGTAAATTAATGAAAATAAGTTTTTTTTATCAAGTTCCATAAATTTTTATTTTATTTTATTTTTTTGATTTTCATCACCATAATTTTGGGCTACCTCCGTCCCTAAAAATATTTCATGTTTGTGTTACACACGTTTGCCAATACATATTTTTAATTGTTAGTATTTTTAATTTCGTATTAGTATTAAATATAAAAATTTCATTGTATTAAAGTACTTATAAATACCAATCCAACAAAATCACTCATTACTATGTTTGATTTTATAAATTAGATGTAAATTACTAGTCAATCACTTATCATCAACAGTATAAAAAATCAAAATGGGAAATATATTTTGGGACGGAGGGAATACTATTTTTTTTCCGTCAGGAAGGAGTACTATTTTGATAATACTGAAATTTACATTAGCAAGGCTATAGGGCTTGATCCAATTTGTGTGGTGGGCCTGTTGTGAAGTAGTATTCTTTTTTTCCTGTAACTTTCAACTCAAGTAATTCATTTAATGAACTGGTGGCCCAGATGATGGGTGATCTAAAAAGCTTGAAATGCCAACTATAGAGAGGCCCACGGCCCACTTCTAATTATGACTCCAACAAATGTAAGCCTGTATGTCTTGAAATGGTAATCATGAAGCTTATTAATGAAACTGCATATAAACTCGTGATCTTGCTTAATTGAACGTGCCGAAAAATAAGGATCACTGTACCATTCCACATGGTCCATATCTAGTGTCCATATGACTAATGATTATATCGGAAATTCGTTAATAACCCCAACACATCTCAAAAATTGGTACTCCTTATTTTGTCGAAAATGAAATGGGGGGCTCTATGTTTAACCGGAAAAAAAGTTGAATAATAAACCAGTACAAGAGACCGACGGGGTGAGAGGATGGAATGCTTCTTGGACATGGTCATTTTTTTTGTTAAACAAGATCGCTCAGTGATAGACTATATCAGCTCAGGCTCAGTAATATGAGCGCAAGGTCTAGGAATAGGAGCTCAGGACCCATAAAACAATAACCCTGAAAGACCCCACGGCACGGGATAACATCTACACCGTCCAGGTGGCCAGGTTCCGGAATCTTCCTACGGTCTGTATCCGGTAGTACACTAACTCATTACGGGCGTCCACGCGTCCTACAGTCCAGAACAAACTTACGGTCCAAATCAAAGTATAAATCCATAAACCCTAATGGTAGGCCTATAAAAGGCTGAACAAAAGAAGTATTGGGGGTTACTTCATCTATACTTTATACACACATATACACACACCATATATATTGGCATAATTCCTATTTTACCCTTTCTTCTCCGTTACCCTTTCTCATTCTCATATCGGAGCCGGTTCTGTTTTGCAGGAGCCCAACCTACAGCCATACCACACGCCGCCAACATTTCTGTCCAAATGGAGTTTGAGTCCGGGTAGCACAAGGAGAAGACCCCGGGGTGATCTGGAATTATCACTCAGTAAATTGTTGGAGATTAAAACAGTAACTGTTATTTTAGTATTGACAATCTTGTGACATTTGATGAAACAATAACATTTTACCTCAAGTTATAAAGGAGGAGGATATTGCTTCTAAGTCAAAGAAGTCAATACAATAGTAGTCAAGGATAAAAATGCAATTTCCATAATTTGAGTTTAAACGGGAAAGTTTGTTAGAGTTTAGTCGGCTCAGGTGAAACTCTCAGTTGTATAAAAATAGTCTCAATCTGTTTTTGTAAACATTAAGTAAATAATGTAAATTCTGGTATTATTTTCTTCTTTGTTAAGCAATTCTATATGGTATCAGAGCATTGCTTCCGCATCTTCATCCCTCATCATCATTTTTTATCTATTCATCTTCATCATCATCATCTCATCTTCATCCTCGCCTTCTTCGATTCACCATATCGCATCTTGATTTACTAATTTTTTCATTGTTTTTCTTGTTGAGTTTCTTGAGATTGATCTTCAAGATCTTAAATTCACACATAATCTACAAATTCATCTTATTAGCTTCATACTTCATTGAAATATTTCATCAAACACCAAGATGGCTACAGACTCTACACCTGCAACTAAAACAGATGCATCCGGTTTTGATGTAGAATTTTTAGTGATAAATCTGGATTCAAGTCATCCGTTATATTTGCATCCTTCAGATAATCCAGGTCAAGTTCTAGTCTCGGTGTTGTTGAATGATGACAACTTCAATGAATGGAAACGATCAATGTATCTTGCACTTTCTGCAAAGAACAAACTTGGAATCGTGACTGGAAAACACAAGGCACCGGGTATTGATTCTCCTTACTTTGATCCATGGCAAAGATGTAACGACATGATCATCATATGGATGCTAAATTAAATCGTTCCAGAAATTAGGTTGAGTCTTGTATATGTTTCTCTTGTTTCTGAATTGTGGAGTGATCTTCATGTGAGATTTACTAAGAATAACGACCCAAGAATATTCGAGTTAAAGAAAGAATTATCTGAACTTGTACAATATAATCTGAAAATTTCCGCCTACTACACTAAGTTCAAGAAACTGCATGATGATCTGTTGAGTGTTTCTACTATGCCTAAATGCACATGTGTCTGTACTTGCAAAGCTAAGGCTGAAATTGATCAATATGAAGAAACTATGAAGGTCACACCGTTTCTTAGGGGATTGAGTGTGAATCTCACCAATATCATAGGTCAGTTACTCATGATGAGTCATGTTCCAAAACTTACTCAAGTTTTGAGTCTGCTTCAGCTGGATGAAAGACAGAGAAATTACTCTCATCTTAACACAGTTCCTGAGTCTGCTGCTTTAATGGCTAGAAATTTTTCAGGAAATCAGAATTCTAGATTCTCAAAGACTACACTCAAGAAAGTCAATTATGGACATGAAGGTAAAGGAAACAGGTTTCAGTCAAAGAAAGGCACACTTAAATGCACTCATGTTCATGGAACTAATCATACTAGGGACATGTATTTTTATCTCATTGGTTTTCCAACAAGATCCAAGCCTACCAATAATAAATTCTCCAAGATTCCATCTGGTTCAGGTCATAAAGTGGTGGCTCAAGTGCAGACTGGTATATATTATATCAGTGCATCTACTCATGATTTAGTTGACAAATCTGCAGCAACAACTAGCTTGACTAATGATCAGTATCAACAGATGTTTGCTCTATTGTTAGATATATTTGAGATGTCATGTCTAATATGATTCATATTTAGTTTTCATATCTTAACAAACAGGACATATCAGGACTTACTGAAATCAGGATTTACTGGAAGTCAGAACTTAATATCAGAACTTAAGGTCATATCAGAACTTAAGTGCAGGAAGAATTTCATATAAGGAAGGAAGCTGATTTACAGTAGAAGATCGAGACTAAAACAAATAAAGATATGCATGGAAAGAGTTAGAAAACTGGAAGACTTGTAGAAGATATCTGATTGATATATTTTAGGAGACAAAATTATATTTCATATCAATTAGAAGTTATCTTGTAACTGTGTACTATATAAACACAGACTTAGGGTTTAGACTATATATGTTATCATTATCGAGAAGATTATACATTGTAACCTAGCAGCTCTTAGTGATATTTGTTCATCACTGAGAGAGAACAACAGTTCTTATTGTAACAGAGTTTATTCAATATACTTGATCTTTGTTACATACTTGTGTTAAATCGATTTGATTGTGAAAACACTGTATTCAACCCCGTTCTACAGTGTTGTGTGACCTAACATCTACTAAATCAGTCTGCTTCTATTTTTCCAACAGTGGAAATACCTCAATCAGGTAGAATCTACTACAATTGTTCTTTTATGACTCTGTTTGCTTAGCTAGCTGTCATAGTTCAACTGACTGGATTTTAGACTCGAGAGCTACCGACCACATAACTTGTTTATCACATTTGCTAATTAATATTGATCCTTGCTAATTAATGGTCACATCACAACTGTTAAACTCAAAGGTCAAATAATCTTGACATCTGATTTACATTTAACATATGTACTGTTAATATATGATTTTCAATTCAATCTGATCCCTGTCAGTAAACTTTCTCAATGTCATCAATTTAGAATTCATTCCAATGCTCATCACTGTGTTATACGGGACCCTATGAAGAGGGTGATGGGGATTGGTAAATCTCATTGAAATATTTATAAATTGATTCTTCCAGATTCTTCTATTATTTCTTCAGCATCTTCTTCTGCATCAATTTCTACTCCTGATATATCCTCTATGTCTAAAAGTCTTCATCTCAGCCATCCGTGGCATAAGAGATTAGGTCATTCTCATGTAACTGTTCTTAAGAGCATAATCTTCTCAAGTATGTAGCAGCACTATTCCATGTGATGTATATCATTTCTCAAAATAATGCAGATTACCTTTTCCTATCAGTGAAAGTCATGCTTCAAATTATTTTGATTTGCTTAATTGTGATGTATGGGGTACATACAAAATATCGACTTATTCTACATGTCACTCTTTTCTGACTATAGTTGATGATCATAATAGGTGCACATAGACTTACTTGATTTCTTCCAAAACCCGGGTTTTTGGCATTTTCAAAAACTTCTTAACTTTATCAAAAATCACTTTAAATTATTTGTTAAAATCATTAGAATTGATAATGGAACATAATTATTTAATAATCAAATTGCCACCTTATTTTCTGATAATGTCATTTTACATCAACATTCTTGTACATGTGTGGGAGAGTGAAAAGAAAGCATATACATCTATTGTATGTAGCTAGAGCTTTCAGATTTCAAGCATGTCTTCCTCTTCATTTCCGGGGGACTGTCTATTAACTGCCACATATCTCACTTACAGAACCCCAAGTTTTGTTCTTCATAATAAAACTCCTTATGAAGTATTATATAACAAGAAGCCAACATACTCTCACCTCAGAATATTAGGTTGTATGTGTTTTCTCTTCAACTCTTTCCGTGAGAAAGGACAAAATTTCCCCCAGAGCATATAGGTGTGTATTCCTAGGCTATCCACCTGGTCAAAAAGGGTACAAACTGCTTCATTTGGATACTAATCACATTTTTACCTCTAGAAAAGTTATATTTTATTAAGATATATTTCCTTTTAAACTAATAACTTCTTCAGAAACTATTACCACCTTATTTCAACCTAATTACTCCTTTATTGATGATATTGGTGTCACCGAGAACTCAAATCAGAATCATGATCATATCAATGAACCAGATATATTTGATTTTGATTCTCCATCTACTGATCATCCAAATTTAGAAAATATCACTTCCTCTCAGATTGAGGATGCTTCTACAAATTCAGGCACAAATCTTACTCATCATAATCTACTTGACCATACTAGGTCTAGTCATGTTTACATTCCTCCACCTCATTTTGTCACTAGTAGACATGTTAGGACAAGAACTGTTCCTTTAAAATTTTCTTCATACACTGGTCTACCTATCTGTCTCACAAAATCTTCAAATTGCACTGTCGTTCATCCAATTCAATCTGTTAATTCTACTGAGGATCTATCTCCTACATATCAATCTTTCATAGCCAACTCAATGAAAGTTTTTAAACCTACAACTTATAGACAAGCCATTACAGATCCCTTGTGGTGTAAAGATATGCAAACTGAGCTCAATGCTCTTGAATCAAATAACACTTATGAAATAGTAGATTTGCCTCATAATAAGAAAACTGTTGGTTGTAAATGGATCTATAAAGTGAAATATAAAGCAGATGGAGCATTGGATATGTACAAGGCCAGGTTAGTGGCAAAAGGCTTCACACAAACTCTGGGAGTAGATTTCTTCTAGAATTTTGCTCCAGTGGCTAAGATGACCACTATCAGAATTCTATAATCCCTAGCAGCTATGCAAAATTGGACTGTTCACCAATTAGACATCACTAATGCATTCCTTCATGGAGATTTGCATGAAGAAATTTATATGCAAGTACCTCCAGAAGTGGTTATTCCTCCAAGATTTTCTGGAAAAACTCTAGTCTACAGACTTATTAAATCTCTTTATGGATTAAGACAGACACCAAGGGAATGGTTTACAAAATACTCCAATTCATTATTGGAATATGGGTATGTTCAATCAAAAGCTGACAATTCCTTATTTCTCTTTCATACATCTCAGTCATTCACAGCTCTTCTTGTATATGTGGATGATATTATCATCACTGGTTCTCTATCTGACCAAATACAAACAGTCAAGATTTTTCTCCAGTCAAAATTTCAACTGAAAGATTTAAGTTATCTTCACTATTTCCTTGGCATAAAGATTGCTAAGTCAGAGAATTATATATATCTTCATCAAAGAAAATATATTCTCAATCTGTTATCACAGACAGGTTTATTGGCAGCCACTTTCTATGTCATGTTCTCCTCTGCCTGAGGGTCACATCTACAGAAGACTAGTGGGTCAATTGATTTACTTGACTCCCTGAATTTCCATATCCAGTACACATTTTTTAGTCAATTTATGGCTCAACCTACCGATCTTCATTGGGCCACAGCTTTAAAAGTTATCAAGTATCTGAAGATTGCCCCAGGTCAAGGTATATTACTATCAACCAACAATTTTTTGACCCTTAAAGTTCATTGTGATGCAGACTAGGCTTCCTGTCCAATGACAAAAAGATCAGGATTTTGTGTTCAGCTTGGTGATTCCTTATTATCTTGGAAATGTAAAAAACAAAACACCGTTGCCAGGTCTTCTGCAGAAGCAGAGTACAAATCAATGGCTACTGCTCTTTGTGAGGTGAAATGGGTCTTTAATCTCCTTACTGAACTTCACTGTACAGTTCCAACTCATATTTCAGTTTTTTGTGATAATACATCAGTAATTAGTATAGCTGACAATCCAGTTCTTCATGAAAGAACAAAACATATTGAACTAGACTGTCATATGATCAGGGATCATGTCAAGTCTGATTTTATTCATCCTACATGCATTCCAACTTCTGTACGGCCAACAGTTCTATTTACAAAGTCTCTCACAGCCTCCATGACTTCATTCTTATTGGGCAAATTAGGAGTTTTGAATAATTTCACACCTCCAAATTTGAGGGGGGATATAAAGGAGGAGGATATTACTTCTAAGTCAAAGAAGTCAATACAATAATAGTCAAGGATAAAAATATAATTTCCCTTATTTGAGTCTAAGTTGGAAAGTTTGTTAGAGTTTAGTTGGGTCAAGAAGCTCTCAGTTGCATATAAACAATCTCAATCTGTTCTTATAAATATTAAGTAAATAATGTGGCGCCCTCCAAACCCGGGTCAGAAGTTTGGGGTCCACACACACACCTTAATTATAACCTGCTTATAACAATAATAAAGATAATAATAATATATGCAGTGACCCTACTTACCAACCACCACGGACCGCAACAGGTTAAAGTATGCACACAAGCCAAATATACTAATATATTACAAACCGTTCAAATCCCAACTATTTCAAACTCAAACTGAGTATTAAACATTATTACAAACTTTTACAAACTTAAAGTATCCCAAAAGAAGCCTACTAGCTCAGCTTTCTCAACCTGAACCCCTAGCTCTCGCGCTGGACTGGGGATCCTCGCTACCAACTGGTTCCTTTTTAACTGGAAAGAATATAAACAACATCGCACAAATGAGCTAACTAGCTCAGCAAGTCACAATGACAAAACTGAGAATAATGATCATCAGGTGAATATAATTATGATATCAAGTGAACATTGGATTATGATTTAGAATTGGATATTATACTTTTAATTTAAAAACCAAAGTTAGGCTGCTGATCAGTCACGCACTAACCCCGAGCAAGGCACACAGCATTGCTCTAACTACTGGATCCAAGGCACACATTGGCCTAACTTGACCATTATATGGTCTAACCACGAATCTGGTCCACAATTTTATAAAAACAATCCAATTCTAACATAATAACAGAATATGCAATAATAAACAATAACCGAAATCATTAACAATAATAAATGTTTAACAATGAAAGGGTTTGAATCCTTGTAAGGATCAATAAGGCAAGTTAAAAGCTTGGATGTTGGGTAATGAAAGAATTGGATAACAAAGGAATCAACATTTCAAGGTTTCAAAGATTTGGGCTTTCAATGCATAGGATACAATGATTGAATGTACAAGTAATTCAGTTCAGTGTTTGGGATTTTGTTTGCATGTATTTGTGGAGTAGTATCGTATACTTGAGGTTCGTGTTTGGGTATACAACAATCAATGGTCTAGAAAAAATAAGGTTCATGGCTCAAGAACAATAACTGGAATCAGAGTTTAGGTTTCAGTGCTTCAAAGCACTTGCAATATCAACAAGACTATCACGTATTATAATATTTCGAGAAAGTTCGGAATACTTGCCTGATATTAGCTTACTACACTGCACTCGCTTCCAATCACAAGCGTCTTACTCCTCAACTATCTGTTTCCCTTTCCTACGTCTTGCCTCTTCTGCTCACATATCATAAGCATCTATCAATAATTTACTCATGGAATTCTATTCAACACATACTTCTATCTACCCTTCGTTTTACCCAAATCCGATTAACGGATTGAAAGTTATGCAATAATCAAGTAAACACATAATATATAGACCGATAGTCAATTAACAAGTCACATATAGCATATAATACATCACGTAATCAATGATATATCATTTATAAAGAAGTCTCGGGTCATAAATAGGCTTTCTGGTATTTAAAATGATTTTTAAAACATTTTTCGTAATTAAAACGGGTCGTTGGATCAATTTCGGGTTAATAAACAGGGTTCGGTTGGCCAATTCTGGCTCCGAAATAATTTTAGAATAATTATCGAGCCTTGGAAATAATTTAGAATAATATTTTAAAGCTCGAAACTATTTTTCAGAATTTTTAAATCATTTTTAAATAATTAAATCTAATTAAATAATTAATTAAAATAAATTAATAATTAATTAAATCAATTAATCAATTAATTTTCGAATTAATTGACCAATTAATCAATTAGAAATTAACTGAAATTAATTAACTAATTAATTTAGATTTATTTGCGAATTAAAAATAATTTTCAGAATTAAAATAATAATTTTTAGAATTTTCAGAAATTAAAAACGATTTTTTATAATAAAAATAAATAGGAAATATGATTTTTAAACATTTTTAAAACAGAAATCCAATTTTGCAAAGTCTGGAAACTACAGGGACCAAACTGCATCGTTTTCAAAATTATAGGTACTAAACTGTAATTTTCTAGGGGGTCGCCGAAAAACAGTCGGGGATGGCCGGAGAACACGTTCCTGGCGTCCTCACCCCACCAACACCTCCAGATCACATCTACAGGTTACCAGGAACACAACCATGCAATCAAAACAACCTAACAATCCCTGAGTTGGCCGGAATTTGGCCGTGAAATTTTCTAGTTTCCGGCGAACATCGGAAAACTTCAAAACACAACTCCCTTCTCTACAGACCTCGTTGGTTCATGAAACTTATACGACTAGATTGCAAATTTCACAGAGAACACAACCCACTATAACACAACATCAATCTATCACAGAATAAGAAACCCCCAAATTTCAATTAAGAACATTCATACGGATAAACCCTAATTTTAAAATTCGAAAATCAAACTCAAATTTGAACATGTTATTGAACTCCAAATCAGACGTATGACATATGTAAATCATCAGGAAAACAAGCTCTACAACATGCAATCATCAAATCATACAAACAATCATCCGAACAAAAATTCATATTTTTAATAAAATAAATTCGAAAATAAATAAATTTTTAGAAAAATAACCTTGATTTCTGCAGGTGTATGGATTACAGAATCTGGTAGAGCTCTTCAAGACCTTCAGATTGGTTACTCGAGCTTTCCAAACCGAATTCAATAACACCTCCAAATGTTTGTTTGATTCTTAGAACAGTTTTAGGAAATTAGGGTTTTTCTCTGAAAATTATATAATTATCTGTCTGCAAATGATTTTTGATACGAAATAAATTACGGTAAAAGGTTATTTATAATTACGGAAAATTAGTATCCCGCAGGATCATTCCGGATATAAAACGGTACGTTTATTTGTAAAAACTGATCCAAACAGTATCGGTTTTCGGGATAATTATCCAAATCAGTACAATTTGTACTGCGGTCTTGGTCTCAGCGCCTGGTTACACGTATTACGAAGTGATAATTGTGATAGTTTAATAAAAAGCTCCCGTTTATCGAAAATACGGGTTTTATTGATTTACCGAAACGAATATTGTATCGAAAATGTTGCGCCGGGACCCGCGCAGGACAAACCGTACGCCAGATCGAAAAAGTCGAAACATGGAAAATGCTCGGAATATTACAATTAGGTTAGGAAGGAGTTCTCGAAAGAGTTTCGGGTTCCAAAAACGTAACAACGGGTGACGTCGGTTGGTTCCCGTTTTTATAAAATAGATTTTAATTACCCGGAATTTTTTTTTAGAAATTTCAGATGATTCTTATAAATCCATAAACCAACATAAAAATAATTAGGAACATATGACAATTATCTATATTTTATTTTGGACATATAAAAATTAAAATACTCAATTAATATTATTTTTGAATAACCAAGTACAGATAACACTTTAACAATTAACTCACAGAATAGATACTGAACACACATAATAATTATATAATAGCAAAAATAATTACACGATATATCCCGGATATTACATCCTTCCCTCCTTAAAAGGATTCTGTCCTCAGAATCTCTAAGAAAACAAATGAGGGTACTTTTCTCTCATATCACTTTCTAACTCCCAAGTTGACTCTTCAACCTTTGGGTTTCTCCATAATACTCTTACTAACTTTACCACTTTATTTCTCAATACTTTCTCTCTCTCTTCTAGAACTTCTACCGGGCTCTCTATATATGACAAATCTGCTTGAAGCTCTATTGGCTCATATTCTATTACATGCCTGGAGTCTGGATTATATTTCTTAAGCATTGATATGTGAAAAAATTGTGAATGTGCTCCATGTGCGGAGGTAACGCCAATTCGTAAGCTACTTTGCCAATACGCTTTAGGATTTCAAAAGGTCCGACATATCTTGGGTTTAGCTTCCCTTTCTTCCCAAACCTCGTTAGTCCTTTCCACGGTGATACTTTCAATAATACCTAGCTTCCTTCTTCAAATTCCATGTCTTTTCTTGACTGGTCTGCATATTTCCTTTGACGATCTTGTGCGGCTATTAATCTTTTCTGGATAATTTCAACAACTTCCTTTGTCTGCTGTACCAATTCGGGTCCGAGTATTTTGCGTTCTCCTACTTCGTCCCAATATACTGGAGATCTACATTTGCGTCCATAAAGGGCTTCATAAGGTGGCATCCCAATGCTGGCGTGATAACTATTGTTATAAGCAAACTCTACCAGGGGTAAATGCTCGTCCCAACTTCCTTTGAAATCAATAGCACAAACACGTAGCATGTCCTCGATTGTCTGGATCGTTCTTTCACTTTGGCCATCCGTTTGGGGGTGATAGGCCGTACTCATATTCAATCTTATTCCCAAACATTCTTGAAAACTCTTCCAGAATCTTGAATTAAACCTTGGATCTCTATCAGATACGATAGACACTGGAACTCCATGACGAACTACGATCTCTTTCAAGTACATATGAACTAACATGTCAAGCGAAAATCTTTCATTTATAGGCAGAAAATGAGCTGACTTGGTAAGTCTATCTACTATAACCCAAATGGCATCATGATTAGCCCTTGTCCTTGGTAATCCAACTATGAAATCCATGGTAATATGTTCCCACTTCCACTCTGGAATCTCCAATGGCTGTAGCAATCCGCTTGGTCTCTGATGCTCTACTTTAACTCTCTGACAGGTATAGCATTTGCTAACCCATTCCGCAATTTCCCTCTCCATATCTGGCCACCAATAATTCTTCTTTAAATCTCTGTACATTTTGGTACTCCCTGGATGGATGGAATATCTTGAACTATGTGCCTCTTGTAAAATTTCATTTTTCAGCTCCGTTACTGGTGGAATCCAAATTCTTGAAGAAAACCTAAGAATACCTTGATCATCTTGTTGCGTGCATAATTCCTCACCTACCAAACTATTTATATCTTGATCCATTACCTCTTTCTGGCATTTCTTTATTTTCTCCAATAACTCCGGTTGGAAAATCATACTGTACACTTTTGCTTCCTCAGGCTTGTAAATTATAATCTCTAATTCCAATTTTTGAAATTCTTTATATATCTCTTCAGGTACGGATAACACATTTAACCTTTCCTTCCGACTTAACGCATCTGCTACGACGTTCGCCTTACCGGGATGATAATTAATCGAGCAATCATAATCCTTGATCAATTCTAACCATCTCCTTTGTCTCATATTAAGTTCCTTCTGGGTAAATATATATTTCAAACTTTTGTGATCCGTGAAAATCTCACACTTTTCTCCATACAAATAATTTCTCCAAATCTTCAAAGCGAAAACTATAGCTGCTAACTCCAAATCATGAGTAGGGTACTTCTGTTCGCGTGGTTTCAATTGCCTTGACGCATACGTAATCACCTTGTCGTGCTGCATAAGAACACATCCTAATCCTTTGTAAGAAGCATCACTATAAATTATGAAATTCCCTTGATCGTCTGGAAGTGACAAAACAGGTGCCGTGATTAATCTCCGCTTCAATTCCTGAAAACTTTCTTCGCACTTGTCATTCCATATAAACTTTTCATTCTTTCGTGTAAGCTTTTTCAATGGTGTTGCAATTCTTGAGAAATTCTGAACGAATCGTCGATAATATCCTGCCAATCCCAAGAAACTTCTTACCTCAGTGGGTGTTCTCGGTCTTTCCCAATTCGTAATTGCCTCGATCTTTGCCGGGTCCACTTTGATCCCTTCATTACTGACTATATGTCCTAAGAACTGAACTTCCTGTAGCCAAAACTCACACTTCGACAATTTAGCATATAACTTCTTTTTCCTTAAAATCTCCAAAGTTGTCCTTAAATGTTCCGCATGATCCTCCTCCGACTTTGAATAGATCAAAATATCGTCTATAAATACTATAACGAACTTGTCCAAATATTCCTTGAAAATTCTGTTCATCAGGTCCATAAACACTGCTGGGGCGTAGGTCAATCCAAAAGACATTACTAGAAATTCATAATGCCCATACCTTGTTCTGAAAGCTGTCTTTGGTATATCTTCTGGTTTGATCTTCAGTTGATGATATCCCGATCTTAAATCGATTTTGGAGAAATACTTGGCTCCCTTCAATTGGTCAAACAAATCATCAATTCTGGGTAACAGATACTTATTCTTGATTGTCAACTTGTTGAGCTCCCTATAGTCGATGCACAGTCTCATGCTTCCATCCTTCTTCTTGACAAATAATACCGGTGCACCCCACGGGGATACGCTGGGTCTGATTACTCCTTTCTCTAACAGCTCTTGTAATTGCTTTGCTAACTCTTTCATCTCAACGAGCGCCATTCTATACGGGGCCTTGGATACTGGTTCGGTTCCAGGTGCTAAGTCGATTGCAAATTCAATTTCTCTATCTGGAGGAAGTCCTGGTAATTCATCAGGAAACACGTCTGGAAATTCCTTCACAACTGGAATATCTTCAAGTTTTGCTGGCTCCTGGCTTCTGTCGATCATATATGCTACGAAATGCTCACATCCTTGTCGTAGTAACTTCTTGGCTTGAATCATCGTTAAGAACTTCTTTACCTGCTTCTGTCCCTTGAACGTTACTATTCTTTCATCTGGCATTTTCACCATTACTTTCTTATTTCGACAATCTATCTGAGCATCATGCTTAGATAACCAATCCATCCCTAATATAACGTCAAATTCTCCTAACTTAAACGGTATCAAATCTACACAAAACTTACTACCAGAAATCTCAATCTCACAATTCCCACAAACTTGGTTAACAGTTACACGTTCTTGATTTGCTAATTCCACAGTCATTATTTCATTTAAATACCCAACTGGACAATTTAACTTACTAACAAAATCTTGTGAAACAAACGATCGAGTTGCTCCCGAATCTATTAACACTTTGGCACATAAAGAATTTACATTAAGCGTACCTGCCACGACATCCGTATCCTGGATCGCATTCTTCACCGACATGTCAAAAACTCTAGCCCTCGGAGTCTCATTCACTGTTGGGGTAGATCCCATAATCCTTAATGCATTACTAACTGGGGCTGGTGTCTTGCAATCCCTGGCCATATGTCCTGGCTTTCCACATTTGAAGCATGTAAATCCAATGGCTGGAACCTTCACTGCTGGATTTCGGATAGGTTGATCCTTATTTGCTGGCTCTCTTGCTGGCTGATTTCGGCACTCCCTCGAGTAGTGCCCTTTCTGGTTGCATTTAAAACATACCACATTCAACTTGTTACAAACTCCTCCATGCTTCTTTCCACATACTTGACAATCTGGAAAAGTTAATCTCAACTGATTCGGCTGATTCACATTAGCTGGACGATTGCCATGGCCTCCGCCTAGAGGTGGCCATACGTGCTGTCCGTGCGTGCCGAGCCGGGTTTTCAGCGGGCCGGTTTGCTTACATCTAGATTCGTAAACGGCACGTTGTAGTGGGCGGGGAGTGCCGGGTTCGGTCCGAATAACGGAAGTTAAACTCGTGCACAGCTCGCGGGTTATACGAATTAAACGGGTCAGGAACATGCGGCAGAATTTCAGGCGCGTGAGGAGCCCGTACGTGCTGGGGCGTGCGGGTCGAACGGGTCGATGCGAGTCGAACTGGTTGCGCGTGAAGTAGCATAGTAGCAGCAAGTCAATTTTTGATTAATTTAATTAGAAGACAATTAGTTGCAAGCTGTGCAAAGTGGAGGAGGGTGTCACATGTGTGATTTGATTTGTTGATTTCCGTACTAGTACATTGAGTCAGCTAAATCTTATAAAAATATATAAACATGCAAAGTTAAATGTACATACATGTTGATACTTGATAATAATAATAATACATATAAATAATTGAAGTGCACGGGTTCACGGGTTGCACGGTTCGACGGTTCGAGTTCGTGCCGTGCCGGTTTCCCGTGTCGTGCCGTGCCGATCCACGTTTAGCAAAAATTAGACCCGTATTCGCCCCGTAACTATTCACGGTCCGTGCCGAGTTTAATTCGCCCCGTTACGAATCGAATTTAGACGAATAAAAAAACGGGTTGGGGCGAGTTCGAGCGGGTCGAACCGCCCGTTTGGCCACCTCTACCTCCGCCTCCTGCATTTTGTCTCCTGAAATTAAAATTTCTCCCTGGCTGAAACTTGCCCTTCTTAAAATTTGGAAACTTCCCTGTTTGTGACTGACCCTCACTTCCATCAACTTTCCTTTTCTTACTTTCCTTATCTTTCTGGAACATCTCACTCTCTGTCTCTGCGATCATAGCCTTCTGTACAACCCCGACATAGGTATCCAATTCAAAAATAGCTACCTTCCCTCTGATCCATGGCTTCAACCCTTGCTGGAATCTCTTAGTTTTCTTTCTATCAGTATTAACATACGACGGCACATACCTTGACAATTCCTCAAACTTCCCCTCATAATCTGTTACCGACATGTTCCCTTGCTTTAATTCTAAAAACTTCAGCTCCATTTGATCCTGAACAAACTGAGGAAAATACTTTTCTAAAAACAATTCCTTAAACCTTTCCCAAGTAATAACATTTGTGCTTTCCAATGTCTTCACCATCTCCCACCAATAGGTGGCCTCATTCTTCAGATAGTAACTTGCAAATTCAACCTTCTGCTCCTCTTTCACTTTTACCAAGGCAAATGCCTTCTCTATTTCCTTTAACCACACATTTGCTTCAATTGGCTCTAAGGAACCCTTGAATTCTGGTGGGTTTACTGCCTGAAAAGTTTTGAAAGTTACCTGGGGATTGGTCAGTCTCTGCTGTTGTTGTGCCAGGTGAACTGTTTGTTGGGCCAAGATTTGAAGAATCTGGGCTATTGCTGGGTCCATGGGTCCTGGGTTCACATTTTGGTTTGTATCATCTTGGTTGTTATTGTTGTTGTTGTTGGTTTCTTCATTCTGGGTGTTGGTGCGGGTATTTCTTCTGGGAGGCATTTTCTGTAAAGAATCAATCAATTTATTTAGCTTTTGAATCAAATCTTTGTATAAAAGAAAAGTTTTGTAAAATAGGAATATCTCTTTTTGAAAACAGTTGTAACTAAGTAAATTGCATGCTTCTTTACAGAATATAAACAGTTATGGAAAACAGGGTACATGGTATCACAGGGTATACTGGTGCAATAAATAAGGTAAAGTAAAACAGGTGCAATAAAGTAAATGACAGTGTTGGAAAGGAAAAAGGTACTGATATATAGATCAAAAGTTTTAGGTAGTACAAGCGTAAAGACGCTTCGAAAGTAAAAGCAAAAAGGGTACAACAACCTACTCACTAGTCAGCATCGCTAGTCTATAAATACAACTCAAAAGTCTACTGATACACACTACACACTACTGTACATACTACATAATCATAACAACACTGCTCAGCATCTCCATCTCTGAATCTCTGGCTCATGGAAAATCTGGACCTCCTATCTCCTCAAGCTCCTCTAGAACCCACTTAGCCCACTCCACTAGAAAATCAGGGGTGATGTCCTCATGTGTAGCCTCAGCAATCCTCACAGCAGCTGCTCTACGAAACGCCTGGAGCCTCTCCCTAAGTCGCCTCTCACCACTCCCCATCTCTGTGGTACGCATGATATGCAATAACTCCTAGATCTAACCCTGTAGGAATCGCTGCTCCATAAGGCAAGCCTCAAACTGATGATAGGGGACATGATAGGAAGATAACTGGAAAGGTACTCCTGTGACTGAATGACTAGTAAAGCCTGATCAGCAGGTGGGGGTCCTCTAACAGGTGGCCTCATGCCTGGAGGTGGAATGGCCTGCAATGGTACGGGCTGCAACACCGGTGGAGGTAGAATAGCCAATGCTGGTGGAATAACAGGACGTGGATCCGATGCTGGTGCTCCAACTGAAGGCTCTGAGTGATCAGCTGATACGGGAATAAAAGAGTCGGCCATCTCTACTATCTGAAATTATATCGTAATATAAGAATCTCATACCACGACGCAAACTATACTAATACCGGTTATACCATAACACTCAACCTCTCGACGTTCTATCATCCTATACCTTACTTCTAATCATATCCCTCTACCCATTTCCGTCAACCTAGGCTTGTGTCAGTGACTTATAACCTGTAGCTCTGATACCAAACCTGTGGCGCCCTCCAAACCCGGGTCAGAAGTTTGGGGTCCACACACACACCTTAATTATAACCTGCTTATAACAATAATAAAGATAATAATAATATATGCAGTGACCCTACTTACCAACCACCACGGACCGCAACAAGTTAAAGTATGCACACAAGCCAAACACACTAATATATTACAAACCGTTCAAATCCCAACTATTTCAAACTCAAACTGAGTATTAAACATTATTACAAACTTTTACAAACTTAAATTATCCCAAAAGAAGCCTACTAGCTCAGCTTTCTCAACCTGAACCCTTAGCTCTCGCGCTGGACTGGGGATCCTCGCTACCAACTGGTTCCTTTTTAACTGGAAAGAATATAAACAACATCGCACAAATGAGCTAACTAGCTCAGCAAGTCACAATGACAAAACTGAGAATAATGATCATCAGGTGAATATAATTATGATATCAAGTGAACATTGGATTATGATTTAGAATTGGATATTATACTTTTAATTTAAAAACCAAGGTTAGGCTGCTGATCAGTCACGCACTAACCCCGAGCAAGGCACACAGCATTGCTCTAACTACTGGATCCAAGGCACACATTGGCCTAACTTGACCATTATATGGTCTGACCACGAATCTGGTCCATAATTTTATAAAAACAATCCAATTCTAACATAATAACAGAATATGCAATAATAAATAATAACTGAAATCATTAACAACAATAAATGTTTAACAATGAAAGGGTTTCAATCCTTGTAAGGATCAATAAGGCAAGTTAAAAGCTTGGATGCTGGGTAATGAAAGAATTGGATAACAAAGGAATCAACATTTCAAGGTTTCAAAGATTTGGGCTTTCAATGCATAGGATACAATGATTGAATGTACAAGTAATTCAGTTCAGTGTTTGGGATTTTGTTTGCATGTATTTGTGGAGTAGTATCGTATACTTGAGGTTCGTGTTTGGGTATACAACAATCAATGGTCTAGAAAGAATAAGGTTCATGGCTCAAGAACAATAACTGAAATCAGAGTTTAGGTTTCAGTGCTTCAAAGCACTTGCAATATTAACAAGACTATCACGTATTACAATATTTCGAGAAAGTTCGGAATACTTGCCTGATATTAGCTTACTACACTGCACTCGCTTCCAATCACAAGCGTCTTACTTCTCAACTATCTGTTTCTCTTTCCTACGTCTTGCCTCTTCTGCTCACATATCATAAGCATCTATCAATAATTTACTCATGGAATTCTATTCAATACATACTTCTATCTATCCTTCGTTTTACCCAAATCCGATTAACGGATTGAAAGTTATGCAATAATCAAGTAAACACAGAATATATAGACCGATAGTCAATTAACAAGTCACATATAGCATATAATACATCACGTAATCAATGATATATCATTTATAAAGAAGTCTCGGGTCATAAATAGGCTTTCTGGTATTTAAAATGATTTTTAAAACATTTTTCGGAATTAAAACGTGTCGTTGGATCAATTTCGGGTTAATAAACAGGGTTCGGTTGGCCAATTCTGGCTTCGAAATAATTTTAGAATAATTATCGAGCCTTGGAAATAATTTAAAATAATATTTTAAAGCTCGAAACTATTTTTCAGAATTTTTAAATCATTTTTAAATAATTAAATCTAATTAAATAATTAATTAAAATCAATTAATAATTAATTAAATCAATTAATCAATTAATTTTTGAATTAATTGACCAATTAATCAATTAGAAATTAACTGAAATTAATTAACTAATTAATTTAGATTTATTTGTGAATTAAAAATAATTTTCAGAATTAAAATAATAATTTTTAGAATTTTCAGAAATTAAAAATGAATTTTTATAATAAAAATAAATAGGAAATATGATTTTTAAACATTTTTAAAACAGAAATCCAATTTTTGCAAAGTCTGGAAACTACAGGGACCAAAGTGCATCGTTTTCAAAATTATAGGTACTAAACTGTAATTTTCTAGGGGGTCGCCGGAAAACAGTCGGGGATGGCCGGAGAACACGTTCCCGGCGTCCTCACCCCACCAACACCTCCAGATCACATCTACAGGTTACCAGGAACACAACCATGCAATCAAAACAACCTAACAATCCCTGAGTTGGCCGGAATTTGGCCGTGAAATTTTCCAGTTTCCGGCGAACATCAGAAAACTTCAAAACACAACTCCCTTCTCTACAGACCTCGTTGGTTCATGAAACTTATACGACTACATTGCAAATTTCACAGAGAACATAACCCACTATAACACAACATCAATCTATCACAGAATAAGAAACCCCCAAATTTCAATTAAGAACATTCATACGGGTTATAAACCCTAATTTTAAAATTCGAAAATCAAACTCAAATTTGAACATGTTATTGAACTCCAAATCAGACGTATGACATATGAAAATCATCAGGAAAACAAGCTCTACAACATGCAATCATCAAATCATACAAACAATCATCCGAACAAAAATTCATATTTTTAATAAAATAAATTCGAAAATAAATAAATTTTTAGAAAAATAACCTTGATTTCTGCAGGTGTATGGATTACAGAATCTGGTAGAGCTCTTCAAGACCTTCAGATTGGTTACTCGAGCTTTCCAAACCGAATTCAATAACACCTCCAAATGCTTGTTTGATTCTTATAACAGTTTTAGGAAATTAGGGTTTTTCTCTGAAAATTATATAATTATCTGTCTGCAAATGATTTTTGATACGAAATAAATTACGGTAAAAGGCTATTTATAATTACGGAAAATTAGTATCCCGTTGGATTATTCCGGATATAAAACAGTACGTTTATTTGTAAAAACTGATCCAAACGGTATCGGTTTTCGGGATAATTATCCAAATTAGTACAATTTGTACTGCGGTCTTGGTCTCAGCGCCTGGCTACACGTATTACGAAGTGATAATTGTGTTAGTTTAATAAAAAGCTCCCGTTTATCGAAAATACGGGTTTTATTGATTTACCGAAACGAATATTGTATCGAAAATGTTGCGCCGGGACCCGCGCAGGACAAACCGTACGCCGGATCGAAAAAGTCGAAATATGGAAAATGCTCGGAATATTACAATTAGGTTAGGAAGGAGTTCTCGAAAGAGTTTCGGGTTCCAAAAACGTAACAACGGGTGACGTCGGTTGGTTCCCGTTTTTATAAAATAGATTTTAATTACCCGGAAAAAGATTTTAGAAATTTCAGATGATTCTTATAAATCCATAAACCAACATAAAAATAATTAGGAAGATATGCCAATTATCTATATTTTATTTTGGACATATAAAAATTAAAATACTCAATTAATATTATTTTTGAATAACCAAGTACAGATAACACTTTAACAATTAACTCACAGAATAGATACTGAACACACATAATAATTATATAATAGCAAAAATAATTACACGATATATCCCGGATATTACAAATAATGTAAATTCTCGTATTCTTTTCTTGTTTGTTAAGCAATTTTATACAAGTGACGGCGACATTGGATTTTTTTTAAAAAAAATAACATAAGGATTAGCGAGAACAATGAATAAAAATATACGGAAAATTTATTTTTTCTGCACTTGTTTCACATGGAAATCATTTGAATCAAAGCTTAAAATGATTATAAAAGTCCAAATTTATTTCAGCACTTCTATTGAATGATATTGATAAAATAGAAAATCAAAGTTTAAAAGTAAAAACAGATCGGGTCATTTTGGGGGTCTTATAATATTTTATGCCCTGAACGTGACCCGACAGAGGACCATACACTTTAGCCTGCTTATCTTATTATTATTATTCAGCCTATCTATCTTTTATTCAGAATCATGTAAGATAATATAATTCGGAAAATGTTATTTCCTGAGCTGTTTTTTTATTTTTTTGTTTCCGGAGCAAACAAATTCTGAAAAGATCAAATTACCCTCACATTCATATTTTTTAGGGCTTTTATTGTAAATACAGGGAGGGCAGTTTTGTCTTTTCACACTAATGTTGCTCTGGAAATAAAGAATTAGCTCCGGAAATATCATTTCCCTATAATTGGATGTATTAGCTTTGATATTAGTGACATGTTTGAAAAGGTGTACAATTTGTTTTGGAGCGAAACTAGTTTCCAAGAAGTACATACAGGAATAGTACATTTAAGATGAATCTACAAATTTTCTACAGAAGAATGATTGATGCTGTGCAAGGTGTATTGGTTCCCCGACTTTTGCTCTGGCTCTTGGAGTTGAAGTTAACCGGTAATCATAATAATGCATGCCTCATCCTTCCTCCTTATTCAATTACTGCAGCCTCCAGTTTGACTCTGGGATTTTGCTGCTACCCATACCATGAGTATATTTAAGAAAACACAGAGTATAATCATGCATGAATGGACATTGGTAGATTTTGTAGCTTATATTTATGTGATATAATGCCCTTCTGGTACCCTCCTACAATCTTTACTCATGTCTTTATATAGTCAACCTAGCAAGTGTAGTAGATATATGTAATGTGGTGACATGAATGAAATGATGGAGAGTATTTATCAGATTTGAAATTAGTATACACCATTTTTCAAACATTTTAATGAAATCTAATTGACTTCTCTCTTTCTGTCTTCCTTGCTAGTCTGATCAATCTACTGGTAAATCTTTGATGACGTTATCCTCTCGATTAGATCCTCCCTCCCATCACCCATACGTACTATACTACACATTAGAGGATGTGCAATGTTAGTCCCATTTTAAACTATCCCACCTGCAATTTCTTGCCATGTCAGCACTCAAACGGGTCTGTGAAAAAAATGGCCAATCTGATGCAGTGGAAGCCCACTTCCCACTATGTTTTCTATTCTTATTATAATGTATAGCAAACATAAACATTCTAGAGTTTATTTATTTAAATTAAAAACTGCTGTTGAGTCAGATTAAAAAACAAAAAAGAAAGTAATCGGGACGAGCCCACCGCCGTGGGACTCTCCCATTTCATATGCAGCCATACAGTGGTACTGGAGTCCCACTTGAGGGAAGAGACCCACTTCGCGTGTCCCAATACATCAACCGGGACCGCGTTGTGGATGGTCTTACCCGGCTGTCAAAGATTTTTAAAGCTCAATTTTAACTTTCAGTTCTGTTACGGACGTAAATGAAATTATTCGTGAAGTACCGAAATTCGGTTCGTAAGCGAGCAATTTGAATTCGGTGACTGATTTTTTTGAATTCAGCTTTATTTCTCAAACTCGAGTTGTTTAAATAGTTAATTGAGTCAAACTCGAACTTTTAATTATAAACCCTCTAGTATAATCATGCTCCATTTACATGGTAGTATATATTTAATGGAGTCAAACCAAAGCCGAACTTATCATAATAGAGCTTTTATAAATGGGTATTCATTAAAATTGATTCGATTTCAAGGCAGACTTGTGCATATTAAAATTTTATCAAGCCGAGTTTCGAGCATGAAAATTATGTGTAGCGCGAGCTCTATATCTAATTGAGTTCAAATTCAATCATATATGTTGATTCGTTATAAATCCGTGTATATCCTATGGAATCAAAATAATTTTGAATTTAACACTTATCCTCGAACATAAATATCAATGACTATTTTAGAACTGAACTGGAGTTACATCCTTATATAATAAACAATTTTCGAGATAACTTCGAACTTATACAGATTTATTTCATTTAGAATCCGAGTTTAGTTGGCGGGGGTTTTAATTTACTTGGCAAGATGAGTTCATGTGTCCGAGAACTATAACCGCCGATTTATTATGGCACTCACTACTGGCTTGTTTGCAGAAAATGCAAAGTAGGAAATTTGTAGCGTATGGGCTATGGCACTGGACAAATCCATATTACAGGAAACTTACATTTTTAGTACGATGAATTGTAATTGATTTTAGTTTTAAGTTTTATGTACAAGGATCCGGAGTTCACATTTTTAAGGAAAATTGAAATATGAGGAAAAGGATCAAAAGGAATATACAAGTTTAAGTCTGCAAAGAGAGTAATTACTTTGTCATCTCTGATTTCAAAGACAACGACATTGTTTTAATCTTGTCTGTCTCAATCAGTTGTGCTGCCACGTGTGTAGTTTACAAGGCACTATACTTCTAAACAAGATTAACAAGTACCTCAACAGTTTGAAGTATATAAGCTTTATAAAACCACTGTAACCAGATAATTTCAGACATAATGAAACGCAACATACAAGGCACATTATTGTTAATTTGTTTGTTGAGATTAGATTTGCAGGATCGGACAGGATGGAGGCAAAATTCAAAACTAATAGTAAAACTTTTATATTCCCTTTCTAGTTAATTGACATATAGCCAGCCTGACATACCTGAGTCCAGAGAATACTACATGAAACTACTAATATTATAAGAAGGCGCCACAATAAGATAAACATAAAAAGTTGAAAAAGGTTACTTGTTCTAGATAGATACTGCTGCCACAACTACCATACCACCCTATTAGTCTACTACTATAATTAACAGAAACTGATGATTCTTTTCTACTAGTATTTCCAAACTCCCTCCCTGGCATTACATAAACAGACCAAAAGTCATCATTTTCCATCATGGCTTCCTGGAGGAAGATGTTGAGTTGTTGGAGGTTGAGGAGATGTTGAGGTCTGGAATGTTGGATGCATTGTGGGGATTCTGATTGTTGTTGTTGTTAGATTGACTTAGCCTCTGCTTCAGCTCTGAGAGAAGTGCCTGATTCTCCTGGTTCAAAAGCTGTGCCTTCTTCCTCAGCTTCTCATTCTCTTGCATTATGTAGTAGTTCTCCATGTACAGCTTTGAGTTCAATCTCTCCATCTCTCTTGCTGTTTTCACAATTTCAAAACCAAACATTAGAATAAGAAGGTTTTGTACAAATGACATGCACAAATAAATAAATAAATGAAACATGAAACTTAGACTATTGAGTTCTATGCAGGATTATAAAAATAGCAACAGGGGAAAAACAGAGCAGCCTTAGTAAAGGCCAAAACCAAAAAACAACCTTATTATATGATTCCTTTGTAAACAAAACAAGAAAGGTATCTCTATGTCTGCACATATACAACAGAATTCAAATGTTCTCTTATGAGTGTGTGTGTGGGGGGGGGGAGGGAGCGAGAGAGAGAGAGAGAGAGAGAGAGAGAGATTTGCATGCATACAGTGAACTAAGAATAAACAGTGATATGTGTGTGTGTGCATGTGCATTAAGTATACAATATTGCAAAGATTGAAGCCATTTTTGTACCTTGAAGATAAGAAGTTGAAGAAACTTTTAGAATGCAGTAGTAGAAATGAGGAGGAGAGTGAGTGAATGAATGAGGGACACAGTGAATAAAGCAAAGAGAGGGGTCTCTATAAATAGAGGGGAAAAAGGTAAAAACTGTGATGATGGCAGGGATTGAGAAAGTTTAAAAGATTTTGTAAGAGAGAGGGAGTGGGGGCAAGCCATAAAAATGATGCATGTGTAAGCACGGAAGGCGGCTTGAATAGGTAAGGATTTAATGTTCTTCTTCTTCTTCTACTATGATTTCTAATGATGTTTTTCTTTAGATTATGGAAGGGGTGATGGCGTCACGTGAATGATTGTTTCTTTCTTTTGGTTTTGGCAGCTACCCCCTGTTTAATTTCCCTGTAATTTTATTTATTTGAGGAGCCTATTTTTGGTATCTTAATTTATTCTCGAGGTCTCAAATGATGGTGGGCTCGGCCGTTTGGAGATTCGCAATGATGGTTTGGATTGGGTCGAACCGACTCAGCCCATCATCACCACCACACCTCTCTTCACCATCATTATTTCTCTCTTTCTTTTTTGTATTTGTTTGTTTGTTTCATTTCCAAATTCTCTCTCTCTCAATCTTCTTCTTCTTCTTATACTATCTTTTATTTATTCTACTTTTTTCTTGATTTTTGTTTTACGTTTACTTGACTGATTTGCCCCTTCTCTCTCTAAATCTTCTATGTTTAAGTGATTGTGTTTCTTTAACCATTCTTTATTGTCTTTTGGTCATAACTAAGTGTCTAGTGTGATTATAAATAATGCATCTACATATTTTAAAAATCAAAATGGGTAATAATCATATATATAAGTTGTAGCAAGCTGGTTTAACGTGAAATAGTAGTGTGTGTACAGATGGGACAAATGATGATAAATTATGGTTAATGAAGTAATTACCACATGAAATGTAAATAATGATTATAAAAATAATAATAATTGAGAAAAATGGATGGGCAAGGGGGGCATAGTGTGAAAAATTGTCAACCAGTATCGAGTATTCCCCTCGTGGAGCTTGTTTGCTTGGGCTGCCTTTTGGTTAGTCTGTTGGACCATTCTTAAACTCGTAATCATTGGTATTTGGTTCTTATTCCAACATGCAAGAAGAAGAAAAACCAGTTTCATCATACGTTTTCTCAATCTTTGGATCGCCAAATTGTTTCTATCAATAACATAAACGCATAATGCTGAGATGTGAATATGAAATCCATAAATCTGCAAGTATTTCTCGAATTACTAAAGCCTGTCACTCGACAAGATCTCAGTAGCCAAATAAAATCGACAAGGGGATTTAAATTTAAAAAAAGATTCATGGGCAGTGAAGAAAAGATTTGCAGTGTCATTGATATCAAGAATTGGTTCAACCTAATTGAGTACCCATCATCATTCACATTAACAATTGCGTCCTCCTATAAATACCCCCCCCCCCCATTAATAATTCATTGACCCTCTGCTGTGAAAAATTATTCAATTTACCCCCATCCATTTTTACACACACAATTGTATATGTATATGTATATGTATATGTATATGTATATGTATATGTATATGTATATGTATATGTATATGTATATGTATGATTACATTAGCAATGGGAGAAGAAGAATAGGAGGTAGCTAAAACTAGGGGAGTACTAGATTTGGTTCAGCCGTGTAGTGTACTTAATTCTGAATAATTGCTGGCCATGTGAACACATTTGTTTTGCAGAGTTATTATTATTAATTAATAAAATTTATCAATTTTCTGCATCTCTTTATTCAACCATCCTCCCCGCTATTTCCAGTCCCATACCCATGCATCACTTCATCAACATTGAAATTATTATTAACTCTCTTCTTCTTCTTTTTACCTTTAGGGGAGAGGGGTAATAATTTTAAATATTTAATCATTTCCCATAATAATAATAATTACTAATACCTGCTGCGAGGGCTAATGATGGAATTTACCATTATTGTCCTTAAGTGCATTGAACCCTACACGTGAGAGCAGTTTAGCCTTCATAATTATACTTTAGAACGGTGATCATGCATGGATACCCCTTTGATCCGACGGTGGAGATCATCTCTCCCTTTTTCTCCCCCACATCCTTGTGCCTATGTTCCATTAACACTGATACCACCACATTTATTCATCATTTTGGAATCAGGAAAAAAATGGTGGTAAATAGTTGGTTTTACTCATGTACAGAACTTATCGCCCATCATTTCTTGGGCCTTTACTTTTTATTGGTATGATTTTAGTGATAAAAGTAACTTTCACTTATACGGCCAGACACGCACACAAGCTTTTGCTTTACTTTCTTCCGATTGCAATTACTATAAAGCAGCTATGTTAGTTCACATAAGCCATATTACTAAAATAAAACTACAAAAACCTATTTTCCCCTTACTTGCAATTATAAATGGCAAAATCAGACATGATCTGAAAACTGATACAAACCTAATTCGCAAAAATACGAATTAGGGTAGGGTTTTTTGATTTTCGTCTTTTGTTCGAGTTGGATAACAATTTATCCGAAAAAATCGTGTCAATTTCGGGTTGACCAGAAATACCCCAACCCGACTTGTCTATTTAAATAATTAATAATTTCTATTGAATATGTATATACATGGCTGGTCATATTTTATAAAATATTTGTAATACCGTGTTTTATTATATTTCTACATTCTATGTTAATTTGGCACAATATTTTATTTTTATAATGTTGTAAATTAAATTTTTTTAATTTTAATTTTATTAATTTATTCTAAATTTCGGGTTATTTCGGATCAAGCAAGCCAGTTTCGGATTACTCTGATACCTACCAGGTCTGATTCGTGTCACAATTTTTGACCCCGTTTCAGGTCGGTCAGGTCAGACTCAAAAAAATTTAGGTACATCCATCATGACGCGAACCCGGCTCAGAATCAGAAATTATCACCCCTATTACGATAAAAAATTAAACGATGAAATAACTGAAGTGTTAAAATAAATATTTTTTGTCATTCTGAATTTTGGATTCGATCATGCTATATTACGCTCTCCTGCATTTCAAAAAGAGCCATGTCATACCTAAGCTGAAGCCCGGTTTAGATTAAAAATTCTAATAATTTTTTTTATAAAATCGCGATTTTTAATTCAAAATTTGTAAATTTTTTAATTTAAATTCCAGCTAATCTAAAAAAACTAACAATAAATCTATATTATACTATAATGACCGGAATGTGGTATAATTTGATATATTTTTTTTTGGCTGGTTTAGTTATCCCCATTTATGACCGTCAGATCTTTTTAACCAAGTGATCAGGACCGTTAGATTTAAATACTAAAATATATATATACTACTCAAACTCACAGGTTCGAACCCCGCCAACAACGAATATTTATATTCTTATTTATACATTACTGAAGTTCTCAGGTTCGAATCCCACCAACAACAAATATTTATATTATTATTTATACACTATCCAATATTTAGATTCGAATCTCGCCAACAACAAATATTTATATTTATTATTTATATATATACTAATAAGTTAATAATCCAAAAAAATATTATAATAATAATATAAAAATATTAATTAACCCACGGAATATCTCATGATCCTAGTTGTGCCAGCGATTACCGTGACTTCGTTGGCCTCTATCCCATATTTTGGATTAATTTGAAGGATCCACCGTAACAAATATTATTGTATTACCAAGTAATCACCAAAAGAAACGATTAAGTTAAACTATGATCGCTCTGCATTTGAAATGTCTAGCTTTTCATGAACATTTCATGATTACATGCAACCTTTACACCAACACAACACTATGTTGCATGGGGGCATACCAGAACATGTACAAGGCCAGTTCCCTCCACCAATGCTCATGTAAAGAAGATATATAAACCTGCTCATCTTTTCCGTTTCCAATTTTCTTCTACTACCAACACTTTGTACTTGTTTTTTCTGATTTTGTCAATCCTTATGTTTATTCAAATAAAAAGAATTCTGACATATTACATTATTCTAGATTGTGAAAGGAATTTGTTTACTAATAGGCCACCAAATCTGAGTTTCTATATGTAATTACTTGCATAAGTATTTTATGTTCCTGTTTGACAAACAATAAAATTTAACAATGTTACTTGCTCCTGTACTGTGATAATTTATAAGCACCTTAATAAAAAAATAGCGGGACACTATGATTAACACTGTTGTTTACATGTGTTTATTGTGGATGCTGCTGGCATAGTTTCTATTCGTCAGGCGTTTGGTCGCTAATCAATTCGGAAGAAAAATCATACTACTTCAAACATGAAAGATTCGGGAATAAAAATAACAAGTTTAGTATTTTTGAATTTTTTGATTTGACACGTCTTTTAAATTTGTCAAAATCGCAGGATGCTAGTCTAAACAACATAATTGTCATACAACAACGTGCTCGTATTAAAGAAATACAAAGCAAAATCAAGATTTTAACATTCTAAACATCTCAAGAAATTATAATTATATCATCTTAATCTGGAAATGAAAATGTTCAAGCTAATATAACTGAGATGCTCTCTCTTATCCTATAACAAAATCTCTAACAAATTTATTATATGAAATGACCATAATACCCTGAATCTTATACACCTAATTACTATAATATCCTTGACAGTTGAACTTGTGTTCACCTTGTCACTCAATGCTCCCCCGCAAGCTTGTAGTGGTACCAGAGGAAACACCAAGCTTGGACATGAGGTATTGATATTGTTTTGCTGACATTTGCTTTTGTGAATATGTCTGCAACATGTGCATAAGATGGAACATGACGTGTCATAATATTAATCTCAAACAATTACAGAAGAGGGTTAAATGTAATTATGGTTTATTTTATTTTATTTTAAGAACTGTTATATTTTTAATATATAATTGTGTTTGATTTAGCTAAGGTGCGAAATGAAGATATTGAAGAAGTCAAAAATAAAGTAATCAAATACAAGTATTTAAAAACTTTCTGGTGGATTGAATTTTTCCACCAGAGATATATATAAAATCGAGAACTCTGTGATGCAAGATTTGCACACAGCTGCTTACAAAGAACCGAGAAATTCTTTACAGATACAATTTTATCTATTTCTCTGGTAAATTGCTCACTCACTCTCTTATGTTCTACTTGCTACCCTTGGTTTATATATCACCAAGTTGCATGATAAAAAGTCAAACAAATAAGACACAATATTTCTTGGTCTAATTACATGCTTCTTCATTTCCCTATCCAGCATTTTTGAATATCTTCAAGTTAGCACGGAAATGTAAATGCTTCTTTGTTCTCTAAAAACTGTAAATAGGCTGCCACATTCCATTTGCATCTAATCAACCCATGTGACTGTCAAGTTACTATCAACTGCTATTTGAATTTAAACATCCGTTGAAACTTCATTGGATCATCCGTTGAGACTGTGTTGAAACATCCGTCGAAGCTTCACTAGATCGTCCGTTAAATGTGACTTGGGTTATCCGTAGAAACCTTGTAGAATCATCCGTTGAAAGTCTTTAATAACAGTTAACTCTATTTCACTTATGCAAAATTACAAGGCATCTAATATTTACAATTAGCCAACCTATTTCGCATATCACACTAGTAGTCAACATGACTTTGAATATCCTACAACTTCTATATCTTTAAGGTATTGTAGAATGCACAAATGTTACAAGACTTATTGATACATAAGCTACTCTCTCAACGGATGTTAAAGTGATCATCCGTTAAAAGCTACAAATACACTAAATTAAATCTACTAAGGTATTTTGTTTAAGCTATCATCAAGTACACAACATATTCCTAACATTCTCCCCCAATTTATGTCTATTGAAATTGTAGGCATAAATTAAGAGAAACTTGATAATAACAAAACACCATATAAATATAGATTGATTTATAGTAGATAAAATTAACAAGTGCTGCAATTTATTGAAAATTATACAGAGGAAGGTTTGTAGAGAATCTCACAAGCCATTTTCAAGGTGTTCCTCTAGACTGAGCAAATTTGACCTATTTTCTTGACTGTCTGAATTTCTTTCGTAATTTCTCATTATTTTTTTCAATCTGGTGTTGAAGTTGCTCGTAGAATTCAAATTCATCTTCATTTGTCTGATCCAACATTTCTTGCATCTCCATGAGAGTTTTATTGCTTGAAATGTTTAGCTGATCTTCTAATCAGAAGAATCTTCTGGTGCATTTCTCATCCTTGAACTCCATCAACCAGTATGGCCTCAAATACACTCTATTTCCTGTGTATAAAATTGTTAAGACTTTTGGGAGTGCATTTGGGCCTCTCCAGCTATTCCTTATCTTCTCAGTTTTATTCAATACCATCTTTTTGGCAACACTGTTGAATCCAAGGTTCTTCTTTATTGAGGAAAAAATCTTTACTAGAACAGAATAGCCTTCAGTGAGAATTCTGTGAAGAGGCCAAGTTAGCTATCTTCCATCCTTATACCTGAAGACCAATCTCTCTGGAAGATGTTTGTACCCATCAATAGCTCTTACTTCATCTAGCTCATTCATATAGAGATTTATGTCTGAAAATTCCTTGATGTCACAGATGAAGAGTTGATATCCCTTGTTGACAGTTGGTTTGGGTTTGTCTAAGGTTTTGGATTGAAGTTTGATAGGTTTGACCTTTTTGATTGCTCTTGACTTTATTTTCTTTGGTTTGGTTAGGATTGAGATGTTTAGATCATGAAGTGGTAGGCTTTCCCAATCTACAGGCTCATATTTAGGAATTATGGGTTCATCATGGAAATTCATATCAGAATAAACCTTGAATGCAGCCTGCTCCATTGTGGGCATGGCTGGTTTACTTGAGGTGGTAGATTGGGTTGGCATGAATTCTTCCTTGTCTTCATCAAAATCCAGCTTCCTCTTTGGTTTGAATTTCAGTCTTGGTTTCTTTGTTTGCTTTGGTTCTTCTTGCTTTTCTTGATTCAGAGGCTCAGCTAACACAATAGGCATTTCAGATTTTGTGGTTGCGGGCTTCTTAGCTTGGTTCATGGCATCCAAGGCAGCTTGTCTTTACGGTTACTTGAGCCTAACCTTTTCTTTTTTCTTAGCTTCTGCAAACTGTGGATGTCTAGCCACCACACAGATCAGTTTGCCATTCTTATGAATTTTAGTAATTCTTTTCTTCAACTCTCATCAGGCTTGGGAGTTTCATAGACTAGGTCCAATGGATTTTTGTCTGAATTCTTTGGATAGTTTTTCTTTGGCTGAAAAATCACATTGGCCTTTGGAGATTTTTATTGTTGAGGGTTGACCCCTTTCCATGTTCCCTAAACTCATTTCATTTATAGAAATTGATCTCAATTGAGAGAAATGTGAGAAGTGTTTCACAGCTTTGTCTTTCTTCTCAATTGGACCAAATTTCTTCTCTATCTTCTCATCAAGCTTCTTTCATTTGTCATTCAGCTCTAGTTCAGTTGCTGCTATCTTGATCAATTCAATGTTGTCTAGCATTGGTGGCTTTGTGAAGGTAATTGATGGAACTATGACCGTACTGACATTAATGTTGAGCACTTTCTCCCTCTCACTAACTGACTCCACTTGACTAACTGGAATAATAGAGACTTTCTCCCCCTTTTTGTTAGCATCAAGTTGAGCAGAGTTGGAAGTTTATGCTGCCACCAATTTCTGAAGAAGGAGTGTCTGTTGAGCTTGATGGAGTTGGATTTTGGTGATAGAAGTTTCTAGGGCCTTCAACCTTGTGTTCAAGGAATCAACCTTGCTACTGAGATCAGAATCTTTCCTGAGTTGTCTGTTTATATCTCTCATTGTAGTGTTTGGAAGTAGATATTCCAATCTTTCATTAATGTCCTTCTTGACTAGTCCAATTTCTATCTTGATCTCAGACACATCTTGATTTTGCTTGAAAGATTGGATTTTGTGCAAGAGAAGAGACTCGAGGTGTGCTTGGAGAAGACTCTTGGTGTTGGCATCTATAGTAGCTTGAAGAGCTATTTGAGTCTGATGAATTATGTTGAACATAGTTGATTTAAAGTGATGTTCACTGCAGTGTTTGCTAAACATCCAAGCTGGAGTGTTTGTGCTTGAGCTATGACCTGCCTCTCCCCCGATGCCCATGACATTTCCTTCATCATCCTCACCATCATCCCCAAAAGTGTCTTCAGAACCACCAGTTGGATATTCAAAATCATCACCAACTATGGAGGGCGTGGCAGTACTGCATCATTGGCCCTTAGCATAAATGTTGTTGTGTGTACCAAGTTCAGCATCTTCACAACCTCCTCATTGCCCTTTCCAGCCAAAATTTGATAAGACTATAACAGGATGAGTAAATTTATCAACGTCCAAAGAAATTGAATCTATAACAGCTTGATATTCTTGCTGATATAGTCTCATCTTTTCTGCATCACTGACATTCATTGACTCGTTAACAATGGTTTATATCCTTATATCTCATGTACCTGCTTTTCTCTCATTTTCTCTCTGGTTTTTCATCAAGGGCTCCCCTTGGCTTCTTATCCTCACCTTCACCTTCTAAGGTTGGACTCCTCTCACTTACTTTTGCCAAGCTGGAAGAAATAACTTGCATTTGTTCACTCATTTCCTCTCCTTTTGCCTGAGAGCAACTCAGTCTTTCACTCCGTTCACTCTCTTCCCTCAATCCTAAGACTGATTGTACAACTACTAGATCATCTGTACTTGTAACAATAGTTGAGATTTCAAGTAGTGCATTGATATTCAACGAATGAGAAACATCCGTCGAGGTAGTAGTGGAGAGTTTTAACGGATGACTGTTGTTAAGCACATCCGTCGAGAAACAATCACTAGTCGACGGATAAAGAATATCAGTCGAGATAGTAGGAATGACATAGTTTGGAGTTGAAACTACTGTAGAATATGTGGTGATTGATTTGGATTTTGCACAGATTTCTCAGTAGAATCAGAAAGAAATGACAAGTGAGCCAACAAATCATCTAAAAGATGATACTCACTTGCTTGAGATTTTGACTTATCTGTGAGAGTTAAAGATGGAGAAGCAGGAATTGATGTGTGAATCATGTCCATATCCAAAGAATTAGTGGGTGAGTTTTGTGTGTAATGTGCTTCTATTATAAGAGATTTTGGCCGTGACACCATATTTACTGGAGATACATCAATCTGACTTTAAGAAGGTGCTGTAACTGAGTCTTTGACTGCAGTTTGCAAAGTGTGTGCACCCTGTCTATCCCCAAGTGTTTTAGATTTCTTCTTTCTTGTGTAAGTTTGAGGTGAGTCTGTGTCCCTAACCCTTTTAGCATGTGCTCTTGGCTGAGAGTTTTATTCAATAGTTACATGATAAGTGGATTTTATATCTATTTGGAACGCTTCATTACAAGCTTAAGGTGGTGTTTTGGACTCAAGTTATTCGTATTTGTGATGTGTTTTTGTGTTATTGCATTTCAGGCATTAGTTAAATGAAGAAAGGAACTTTTCAAAGAAATATGCTGAAAATAGATAAGAATGGGAAGCCAAGGCCATTCTAAAGTTTTAGACAATATCGTTAGCTTCGCGTGGGCAGTTGAATCACCTAGTTCTGACGAGCAGAACTCAAGATACGGTCAAAAGCAGAATTGTCAGAAATTTTCCAGAATGTCAGCGCGGTCGCGCCAGAACCAGTGCGCCCGCGCCGCTGAAAACAATATTTCAGCGCGGCCGTAGCCGAAAACAGCGTGCCCGCACCCTGTTTCTGCCCCAGAATCCTGATTTTAGTCGAAATTGAAGATTTTGAGAGTCCTGGTCATCCTGAAGCCTATATATACCAATAAAAAGACGTTTTTAACAACAAGGAGGCCTGGGAGAGCAATAAGAAGACCTAGAGAGCACGAGAAGGCTACGGAGAAAAAGACTTTTGTTTATTTGATTTACGAGATACTTGGATGCTTGTTTTCAATTTGTCTTTAAACCCTAGTACTCTTATATTTTTTATTATCATGCTTTTATTGGAACCCATGGTGATGATGAGTTCGGTTATGAACTAATCGTTATCGTGGGGTTCTAACAGATTTACTTATGGATATCTATAGTTAATTTATTCAATATCTTGGTGTGTGGTGATTGATTGATATCCTAGTATTGGTTGTGCTTATTCATCTTATGTGTGTAGCTGACATATAAGATAGCGTGTTAATCTCTATTGAAGCGAAAGTGAATATAAAGATTTAGAACTTGTCATGCTAGCATAGGTTCATGTATTTATTATGCATGATTCGTAGCTAATTTTAACCATCTTACTTGCCCTATGTAATCACGATAGATAACTTGTTCATTAATCCTTTATGTTGTCAAATTCTACAGACATATAGGGTCTCAACATAATTGGTGTCTATTCAGCTTCTATCTCTTTTGTGGATGTCTGGTAGTAGGGTATTCGTGCAACAAAAGTTGGCGTTTACTAGTTTCGTGTTATCTGATTAGTTGTCATCACCATCACATGCTAAGGTTAAGAACAATAACTTTAAATGAAGTAGTAATGAAGTTAGAATCCCATGTTTGTCTCATATAAGTAATTCAACCTCAATTCTCTTAGTTAATGTTATTTAGTTTAATCAAAACCCAATTTGTTATTTGTCTTAACATTGAGCGATAACCATACATTGTTTCATAGGTGCATAAATTGAACTTAACCTAAACTAGTCTCTGTGGGAACAAATCTGATTTATATCTTATACTACTTGCGAACGCGTATACTTGCGTGAATTTTAACGCATGTTTACGCCCTAACATTACATCCTCTTGGAAGGATGCAACTAGTAATGAGCTAGATTCCTTATTAATCACTACAGTTTATTGGGAAACTGCAGTGTGGCTAGGCTGAGTTACACACACCTCTCTCTCCTTATCCTTAGGGTTTCTCTGATTTTCACCCAGTCCCTCACCAGGCTCACTTCCCTTCATACTCCCCTCTTAGTTTTTAGTAGATTTTAAAACTAGTTTCTTTTAAGAGAAACTGGAGTGGGTTTTCTTTGAATTGGATTTGGAAATTTTTGGTTTTGTGGCTTGGGTAGGAACCTATTTGGTCACTATCACAGATGTCATAGCAACAGTTGTTTGCAAAGAAACTTGTGGTAGGGAAGTAGCAGGGATAGAAGTGTTTACCTCACTTACCTGAGGCTGCTCCATAATTGGCATTTAGATAATGGGAACCTCCTTATGGTGATTAGCACTGTTAAGATCAGCAATAACTCTTCTTTCTTGGACCCAACAATCTAACTTATTTGTTTGGTTCATAATTGAGAGATCCTCAGAAATAAAATTAGCTATCATCATAAAGAATCTAGCATAATAGATGTTCTTAGACCTTTTATTAATGTCTCTTAATTTACTCCCTAATTCATACATTACAGAAGTACTGAAATTAAAATACATATCACTCAGAAATATATAGAGCATGATAACAATTGAATAGCTAACAACATCAAATTTACTAACTTTGCCAGAAAAATCCTTAACAAGGAGTCACATAGAAAGCTCCATTCTTTCCTAAGGCCTAGTCTCCTAACCTCACCTAATTTGGTGGCAGTAAGAGCATAACCCATAGAAATTAGCATGTTACTCACATCTGTGTCCGTGTGTGGAGCAAGAGTGTTATTTTCAGGCAATTTAAAGCATGCTTCAAGAGTGTCACAGTTTATGCAGTGTTCCTTACCTTTGAGAGAGAAGGTAATGGTCTTATCCTTGGAGTTGAACACAACTTTAGTCCAAATCTCCTCAACAACCTCACAATAGATGATAGAGGACTCAAACATAGCATAACTTAGTTTGCAGCTTCGAATGAAGTCCATCATTTTATGATAGTCTTCAGATGCAGGAATCTCCTTGTTCACCAAAGCTACGAAGTTGTTCTTTTCATATACATACTCAGTTTGAGACATGATTTTGACTACGGGTGTCATTGCTGTGATTGAAAGTAGTTGCAGAAAAGGGGTTTTTGCTTTGGAGACGAAGAGAGTTAGATAAATTGCTTGAGAAAGATAAAAGTAAAAATGAAAATAAAATAGGCTTTTATACTTTCTCAAAAATAAACGGTTAAAAAAATCAAGAATAAAGTAACCAATCAAAGTAGCCCAAAATAGCCGTTTAAAAATAAAAAAACTGTCAAAATTCTAATTATTATCCATCGAAATATACTTACAGGCTGTAAGTAAATTCAACGAATAATGCCTAGAATTAAACGCTAAGATTGAGAGCAATTCGACGGATAAGGATTAAACGGTTATCCATCGAGATAAAAGTACCCATAATAATAATTAATATTTCAACGGATGATAAAATTCAACAGATATTCATTTTCAACGGATAATGAACATCCGTCGAGATGTAAATTCAGACTTAGCCAAAATTTCATCTTTGACAGGAAATATCAAATTTTATTCTGGCTGCATTTCAAATTTCTTGACATCAAAAAAAAATAAGAGTAATTAAGCATACCTAACTCACTTACCAACCTAGTAAAGGTGGATTCATCAAATGTGTAATATCCCGAGTCATTTCGATTAGATTATTATTTAAATAATAATAATACTTAGTTGGTATATAGTATGTAATTTTATTATAATTAAGCATACCTAACTCACTTACCAACCTAGTAAAGGTGGATTCATCAAATGTGTAATATCCCGAGTCATTTTGATTAGATTATTATTTAAATAATAATAATAATACTTAGTTGGTATATAGTATATAATTTTATTATAATTAAGCATACCTAACTCACTTACCAACCTAGTAAAGGTGGATTCATCAAATGTGTAATATCCCATAAAATATAACTATAAGTCAGGCCCGGAATTAATCGAGGGCCAAAAAAAAAGAACTAAAGGAAGAGAAACGCAAAAAGTTTAAGAGCAATGAGAAAAAGGGTTGGGCGCCTAAGAAAGAAAAGATGAAAAGTTCAGGTGTTATGCAAAGCTAGTGTTTCTATATAAAGAGAAGGGAAGGAACCTCCACTTTAATCCCCTCGATATGGGACAAGTGAATTTAGTTCACTGAAATAACAAGTATTCCAAGTGCACTAATTGTGATCCTAAAGAGATCCTACATCTGCTTATATAGAGAATGTTAGACAACTAGTTTCACACCTTTTCGATGTGGGACAAAATAATATCATGTTTTGAACATTCAAATACATTTTAGTGCCTTGTATTTTCTTGCATTTTAAAATTTTGAACTGATTTTTCTTGCAATAGTAGTGCTCCAAATATTTTATATTTTTAATATTATTTCGGTTGTAGAGCCCAAATATAAGTTAATTTGATTTTAATACTTACCCAAGCCCCTTAAATATAGTGAAGAGGGGTTTCTTTTCAAAACTCCCTCCATGTGGGATAAATTTGAACTTGTCTTTGAGAGTTGTGAACTCTTAACTCAAAACCACACCATTGTGTGAGTTATATAGAGCTGTAGTAAGTTTTTAAAAACATAATATAGTCAATGTGGGACTAAATTGGACTAATTAACTAGTTTAGATCAAACTCTAAATCTAGTTATCTTGATAAAAAGAATTTTAACTTATTTAAGGATTTTAAGTTAGTGAAGCCGAGTGAAATCCATTTAGGACTTGTTAAAAATAAATTTCTTGCTACTCTACCCATTATATAGGAAAAGAGTATAACCGTGTGTCTATTTATTCTCGATGTGGGAACCAAGAATGTTAAGACTAAATAAAATTTATGTTGCCCAAGCCTTGCTTTTATAGATGAGGGAAGTGAGTACTCCAAAACATAAGCAATGTGGGACTTGGGATGTAAGAGAAAAGGAGAGTGTTGTAGTTCCACATTGAGGAGAGAATAGAAGCTAAACTAGATTAAATTAAGAAGTCTATAGCATACTTGTCATCAAGGTGCAATTGCAGTTGTGTGCATTATGCCTTGAGCGAGCTTTGAGTTTCCTTTGTGCACGGGGTTGCCTTGGCTTACCTTGTGCGTGTTTGTGACTTGTCTAGAGAAATTAAAATTTTATTTTTAACCCTAAGTCAATTTGAGTACCACATCGAAAAGGATTAGGAAACTTACCTCCAATTTCCTTATATAAGACTTGACATGATACTTGAGTTGATTAGGAAGAGGCTAAAGTAAAAGCTTCTAATTTGATAAGACTTCTTACACCTTTATCTATTATTATACTTTATTTTGTAATATTACTTATTAGTTAATTTTAGGTAATTATTAGAATTACTTGGTAGGATTTAGATTTGAGTTTAATAAATAAAAATATGTTATTGAGAATTGTGAATGACGTTATTAGGGTACCAAGTCGGGAATAAAGGAAATAGAGACTCGAGAAAGAAATTGTATTAGCAGTTATATTAAAAGCGATTTAAGGTAAGTATATACTGTACTTTTTCACTGTTGATGCTTTGATCATTAAATGATGATTAATTTGATTGACGATTCACTGATGAAAAATGAGTATTCTTACACTGATACTTGATGAACTGATGATGATGCTTCCTTTTCGGAAGTAAGCTAAACCAATTGTTTAGCTGGTCGGGATCCCAACTTGATGAACTTATCATGCTTGAATACTCCGTTTTAATCTTGTGAGAACTATTATGTTATGATGAACTCTTGATTATCGTGATAAGCTTTTGTTGACTCTCTTATTTAAAGTTGTTTGATTTTATTTGATGATTTGAAACTCTGGGTTCTAGATAAACCTCAGTTGAAATGTACGATATATGCTTATTGAGCTTTATGAGCTCACTCTTTTATGTCACTAACTTTGACAGGAAAGAATTTCAGAGAAGAATGTTCAGGAAAAGATAAAAATGTGATGAACTAAGGTTTTAGTGGATGGCGAGAAACATATAGTATTATAATGAATAAAGTTTGTGTAATAGACTTACGTTTGTATCCAGTTAGAATCTTCTGATGTATCATAAACTTTTGTTATAGATTGAAAATGTTGTACGGATTTTATATTATTAATTAAATTTTTGGTTATGTGAGCATATATTGAGTTTGTAGTTTGTTTGGCATCCCCGGGTCGGGTTTTTGAGGTTACCTCGAGGTCGGGTTTCTGAGGTTACCCCGAGATCGGGGGGCGTCACAAAGTGGCTTGGTGAAGATGTCTGCAAGTTGCTTCTCACTTGGAATAAAATGAAGTTTCACAATATCATTCATGACATGTTCTCTAATGAATTGGTACTTGATGTCAATGTGCTTGGTCCTTGAATGCTTTACCGGATTTTCAATAATTGTAATGGCACTTGTGTTATCACGGAAAATAGGAATCTTATTCACATGTAGACCATAGTCCAACAATTGATTTTTCATCCATAAGATCTTTGCACAACAGCTACCAGCAGAAATATATTCAGCCTCAGCTGTAGAAGTAGAGACTGAATTTTGCTTTTTACCGAACCAGGATACTAGCTTATTTCCTAGAAATTGACAGGTTCTTGTAGTACTTTTTCTATCAATTTTATAACCTGCATAATCTGTATCTGAATAACCAGTTAGATCAAAACCATAATCTCTAGGATACCAAATGCCAAGATTTGGTGTTCCTTTGAGATAACTGAAAATTCTCTTAATAGCTACTAAATTAGATTCTCTAGGATCAGCCTGAAATCTAGCACAAAGACAAGTAGCAAACATTTTATCTGGCCTACTTGCTGTTAAATATAAAAGTGAGCCAACCATGCCTCTATAGTTTGAAATATCCACAGACTTTTCAGTAGTGTTTACTTCAAGTTTAGTTACAGTGGCCATGGAGTTTTTGCAGATGTGCAATCCATTAAATCAAACTTCTTTAAAAGATCATAAATATATTTGGTTTGATTAATGAATATTCCATCACTAACTTGCTTAACTTATAAACCAAGAAAGTAAGTTAGTTTTCCTATCATGCTCATTTCATATTTACTTTGCATCAATTTGGCAAACTTTTTGCAAAGTTTCTCATCTGTAGATCCAAATATAATATCATCTACATAAATTTAAATAAGTATACTAGAACCATTAACATTTCTAAAGAATAAGGTTTTATCAACAGTACCTATTGTGAAATGATTTTCTAAGAGAAACTTTGACAAAGTGTCATACCAGGCTCTAGGTGCTTACTTCAGTCCATAAAGTGCTTTCAAAAGATAGTAGACATATTCTGGAAATTTGGGGTCTTCAAAACCTGGAGGCTGACTGACATAAACCTTCTCCTCTAAATCTCCATTCAGAAATGCACTTTTAGCCTCCATTTGATAGACCTTGAAATTGGCATGGGCTGCATAGGCTAGAAATATTCTGATGGCTTCAACTCTTGCAACAGGAGCAAAAGTCTCATCAAAATCTATTCCTTCTTGTTGACAGTAGACTTTAGCAACCAATCTGGCTTTGTTCCTGACTATTATGCCATTTTCATCCATCTTGTTTCTGAATACCCATTTGGTTTCAATAGGATTCTTTCATTTAGGCTTGGGTACCAGCTTTCAAACATTATTTCTTTTAAATTGGTTTAGCTCCTCCTGCATAGCTAAAACCCAATTAGGATCCAACAGAGTTTTTTCTACCTTTTTAGGTTCTTCTTGTGACCGAAAGCTGCTGTAAAGACATTCTTCTTGAGTTGCTTTCCTTGTTTGCACTCTTGAAGATGCATCACCAATAATTAGCTCAAATGGGTGATCTCTAGTCCATTTTCTCTGTTGTGGTAGATTAGCTCTAGATGAAGAGGCCTCATAGTTGTCTTGATGTTTTACTGGGTTTTGATTAGAAGAAACTCCCCCTTAGTTTGTGGATCTTTGACTTGACGTTGGGGTTCTTTCTAATTGTGATCTGTATTGACTTTCAACTCCTATTAATGGTTCAACGGATGTTGATCTTTGCCTCTCGACGGATGATACAGGTTGTCTCTCGACAGATGATGCACTTGGTCTTTCGACGGATGTTGAATTATGTGCTTCATTTGTTATAGATTTTTCTGCATTATCCTTAGATATTGTTTCTTGATCACTTTCATCATCACTATCATCTCAACATCATCAAATTTGAGGCTTTCATGGAAATCTCCATCTTATAGTCCTTCAATCTTCTTATCATCAAACACAACATGTACAGATTCCATAACAATGTTGGTTCTGAAATTGTAGACTCTGTATGCTTTTCCAACTGCATACCCAACAAAAATGCCTTCATCTGCTTTGACATCAAACTTTCCATTCTGATCAGTTTGATTTCTTAACACATAGCATTTACAGCCAAAGATATGAAGAAATTTTAATGTTGGCTTCCTATTCTTCAATAATTGGTAGGGTGTCATGCACTTTGCTTGATTAACCAAAGAAAAATTCTGAGTGTAGCATGCAGTATTTACAGCTTCTGCCGTAAAATATGTTGGTAACTTTGATTCTTCTAGCATTGTTCTTGCAGCTTCAATAAGAGATCTGTTCTTTATTTCCCCACTCCATTTTGTTGTGGGGTTCTTGCTGCTGAAAACTCATGCATGATCCCATTCTCTTCATAGAACAATCTCATCACAGAATTCTTGAACTCAGTTCCATTGTCACTCCCAATTCTTCTAACTTTTAGATCATGATGATTGTTGACTTGCCTTATGTGATTGATGATGATTTCACTAGCTTCATATTTGGATTTGAGAAAATATATCCCAGAGAACTTTGAAAAATCATCCATAATTACTAGGCAATATCTTTTCTTTGAGATGGACAACACATTGACTGGTCCAAATAAATCCATGTGCAGTAGTTATAAAGGTTCATCAATTGTTAAATCAGGTTTCTTTTTGAATGATGCCTTGATCTGCTTTCCTTTCTGACATGCATCACATAATCCATCCTTTGAGAATTCCACTTGAGGAATGCCTTTTACCAAATCTTTCCTGACTAGTTCATTCATAGTCTTGAAGTTAAGATGAGACAACTTCTTGTGCCATAGCCAACTTTCATCTTGACTTTTCTTGCTGAAGAGACAAGTGACAGATTCTGCATTTGATGAGTTAAAGTCAGCTAGATACACATTTTCTTTTCTCACACCAGTGAGAACCATTTTGTTGATTTTCTTGTTGGTCACACACACAAGCTTCAGAATTGAATGTTACTGAGTTGCCCTTGTCACAAAGCTGGATGATATTCAACAGATTATGCTTGAGTCCATCCACTAGGGCAACTTCCTCAATGATGACATTGTTTTTATAAATTAAGTCATATCCCACAGTATAACCCTTGTTGTCATCTCCAAAAGTGATACTTGGGACAACTCTCTTCTTAAACTCAGTGAGCAGGGTAGAATCTCCAGTAATGTGCCTTAAGCACCCACTATCCAAATACCAAAGATTCTTTCTATTTCCCTGAACACAACGAAATCAAATCAAGTTGCTTTTGGTACCCAAGTTTTCTTGGGTCCTGTTTTGTTAGCATTTTTCTTAGGTTTCTTAGGCTTATCCTCATTTGACTTAGGTATTTGAGATTCATCCTTAGTCAATTGAGTAGAACCTTTAAAACCATTCATCATTATAGAATTATCATGCACAGGCTTGTTAACATGAAAAGGCATATTCTATGCAAACATGTTATTCCTGTAAGGCATGCTAAATGACATTTGTGGCATAGTAAATCCAGCATAGTAAGGATTTTGTGCAAATGGCATATTAGCAAATTGTGCATTCAAATTATGTGCATGCATAACATTCACAGACATTGTAGGCATGTTAGGAAATGAAGAAGGTGCAGACATGGGTGCAGGCATAGCAAGTTTGCAATTAGAAGACAGATGATTAACACTACCACACTTCACACAGATTTTTCTTGGTGCATATTTATCAGGTGTGTAGTTGTTATGTTTGTTAATTCCTACTTTCTATTCCTATTATTTTTCCTTTTTGATTCTGCTTTAACTTCTATTTTCTCCAATCTGTCATTCAATTGCTTGATTGAAAGATGCCCTATATTGACTCTCTTTTTCTTTTTTTCTTGACTTGTTTCTCCTGGAACAAAGTTCTTGGAAACTGATCCATATTTCTCATTTAACTTAGCTAGCTGGGATTTGCTAACTGGCTTTCTTTCACTCGACGGATGTGGTTCCTTGTCTTTCGACGGATAATCCATTTGATCATTCGACGGATAACCTTCATTATCCGTCGAATCCACATCCATTGAAGGTCCTTCTTCCAAGTTAGGATTCAGTTTCTCCTTGCTCTTTTTCCCGGCTTCATCACATAAGGATTATATACCTTGAACTTTAGTAATTTAAGCATGGACATCTCTAGATGATTTCCATGCCTTAATTACTTCATGTTCTCGTTCAAGTTACTTTAGTAAAATATCCTCTTTCTTTAAGGATTCAGTCAGTTCATCTTTGGCAATCTTGCACTCCATCTTCAGTTTCTCACACTACACCATATATGGCCTTTACCAACACTTTTTTTGGTGTTACAAGCAAAAATATTGCCTTAAATCACTAAAATTTGATCTGAGGTAACAGTTTATTTTTATGTTACAGTAGAGAATAGTAGATGTTAGCATAAACATGATAAAATTTCTATTGTAACACAAAAAATAGTGTTAGTATTGATATTATAATTAGTGTTACAATAGGACTAAAAATTTAGGCGGGATTTTTAAGCGGGCCAATTTTTGGCCAAATTTTAAGTGGCCCAAAATAAAAAAAATTACCGGCTCATTTCATTTTGTAAAATAAAATAAAATACTAAAACACTCACTTATACATTCTATACTCTCAAAAATATCAAGCACTTAAACGAAACACTCTCGGTCGGGGTAAAAAAAATGCTCTCAGATGTGTTCATCAATTGGAAAGTAGGGTTCTAAATTAGTGAAATTAGGCTTCTTGTCATAGCTTGGAGATTGTAATTAGGGTTTGTAGAAATTGGGTCTTTCTTCACAAACGGGCTAGGCAGTTGGACTTCTCAATCGAGTTCTTGCGGTCGATTTCTTCTCAAATTTGGAGCTTTCTTCTTGTTCGATTTAAAAGTATGTCGGGTATACTCATATTCTCTGATTTGTGCGTAAGTGTGTGTGGTATTCAATTCACAAACTTTTCTCTTAGTAAGATTATAAATTTTAATTCTTTCTTTTTTTATATAATTTTGGGTTTCTTTAATCTTTTTTTAGTGTTATCTTGATTTGTGTCTGTAAATCTTGTAAATTTAATTGGGTTTTAAGTATGCAAATTTAATTGAGAAAATACAAAACTTACGGAAAAACTTAGTGAACAACAATTATTAATACAGAAGCTAGAAGATGATATATTCAAGGTTTGAATAATTAGTTTTGAATCTAAGAACTGTTAACAGCTAACATTTTTCACTGGCGGTATAAAATTAAAATATATGCATTATATTTCTCGAAAGTGATACAGTTTGTCCATGAGGTATTGCTATTTATTTTCACTGACTGGTACTTAAATAGCTCAACATGCTTCCTGATACACAAATTTTACTTATAGATAAACATGGGGACATTGACAGGTCTAAAAGACCATGGGAGTTCTTACCTACTGGCCACAAAATTGGGACCCCTATTCCATTGTTCAAGGAACTGGTACATATTTTGCATTTGTTTTTTTTCACGGATGTCAATTTTGTTGAATTTGGACCGAAATTGGAGATATTCTTATTGGATATAAACGGATATTCTTTGGTCAAGAAGTGGCTGTGAAGGTTCGTTCAGCCACTTCCACCCAGGGAACTCGGGAGTTTGATAATGAGGTAAACCAGCTTAATCTGAAACCACTTCACTAAGAATATTAAAGTAAAATACATTGATTATACTCGTTAATAAAAGATCTACATAAATGACTACACAGCTCAGGTTTTTATAGGATATTGCATGGTCTACATAGTAATGCAAACTTTTATAATTCTCGGTACTATATTGTTGTCATTGCTTACGAGGTCCCTTTTTGGACTTCTCAGAGGTGTAGCTTTGGTTGTGTTCAATGCTACAGCTGGTGCATCATCTTGCTATTTATTATCCAAATTAGTTGGACTACCTCTTCTCTTCTCTCTCTGGCCCGAAAAGCTAAGTTTCTTTCAAGAACAGGTGAACTTCATACGCCTCTCTTTCGCTTCTATACTTGGCTTTATTGTGTTTGCGGACTAATACAGTTCTTTACTTACTCAGGTGGCTAAAAGTCATGATTCCTTGTTGAACTACATGTTTTTTTTAGAGTTACCCCAACTTTGCCAAATACTTTCATTAATCTTGCCTCACCTATTGTTGGTATACCTTTTCACATATTCTTCTTGAGAACTTTGATTGGTCTCATTCCTCCTGCTTTCGTAACTGTCAGGGAAGTTTTACTTATTCATTAGGTCTTTCTTGTAGTATTTTAATTTTTCATCATTGGTTTAATGGTTAACACAAAGTTCACTGAATTTTTTGGACTTGGAAGACTGCTGCTTCAGTTCTGCTACAAATGTGTTAGATTATGATTTGGAATCTACTGTAATGACTAGAACACACAAATTAATTGTTCAATCTGGAGAAAAATGATTAATTACATAGCATTTTCTCAAGTTGATTAAACCATTAGTTGAAACTTCTCTATTTTTTAAGTGAAGTATAAATTAATGGCTCCCTACAATTCTTGTTTATCCTTTTATGTTAAATGGCTCCCTACAAGATCGGCTTTATGGTAATGCTCGCCTAACTGTCTGTATGCTTGTTTCTTGAGATTCCTTCATCTACAATCTCCAGTTCAAGTGGCGATAAATTCTCACAATCTTTTGCAATTATAACAGGGATTTTCCTTCACACTGCGAACAGATTTAATGAAGATATCGAGCATACAGACATCACAAATGATAAGTCAAAGTTTGACCGTCATTATAAATGATAAGTAAAGAAGTATGGTTATGTCAAGACTCAGGAATTCAACTGGTATGATTCATGTTGGTAGTATTAACAGTATGTTAAGGATGACATTACTATCAGTAGTATAAGGCAGGGGTCGTTAAGTCTTTTACGTCCAGTTTAGTACCTGTAGACTGTAGTATATAAATAGATCTTCAGTTGTATTGCGGTTAAGTTGAATCTATTATCAGAAAATAATGGAAGTATTAATTGACCATTTATACATATGAATTTTAGCTGGTGGTGGACTCTTCCATATATACTTGAGTTTATTTTAGGCATCTGTCAATGATGCTTAGGACCTTCTCTAAGTACATTATCTGTGTTCCAAGTAACTTTGATATATAATTGTGAGAGTTGTTATAAAAAGCAACCCGTTTACCATATGCAGCTTTCTGGTCTACCTGATATTGAAGACTTAGCAGACTTGAAGACTAGTAAAATTCCCCGATTACGTAAGTACTTTTTTCTTTAGGCGCATAGTCTTTGCATGATCGACAGTTGACACATGTATGCATTTGGTCCCTTTAAAACTGACAACATTATTCACTGGAACAATTTCTTAACCCAGTTTCTTTGTTTATTTCGTCGAGTAATTTTTCCCTCCATAATTTACTTTATCTTGGTATATGCATCCTTCGACACATATAGTTCTCCTCTGCCTTCGTCAATTACATAGACAAGTAAGCATTTCCTGCTTCTTGACGGTCAAACTTTGTAGTTATATAGAAGTGTTGAGCTGAGAGAAGTATATATAAGACTCAATGTTAAGGACTCGTTGGGTACATTTTTAGAAGTTTAAAGTTCAGGATAACGACTTGCTCCTTGAGTATCCCTGATCATAAAATAGTTCTTGATATAGTTATCAAATATGCTGAATAAAGTTCTATTTTCTTTGTAGGAATTTGATCCAGAGGCAGCGTGAATTAATTGAGGAGTTCTCAAAAGAAGAGCATTGTGAAGAAGAATGTGGCTCACCATGGAGAGAAACAACCACACGGAAGAAGAATCATTGTCAAATAACGGCCAACGGCCAATGGAGAGAAATAACCACACGGAAGAAGAATCGTGGCAGTTAGACTTTTTATCTGGATTAGTTAAACTAGTACTTGGAATTTGGTTATTTTTGTTTGTTGGGAGCTGAAACTTTAAATTTGTTGGATTGCCGGACTTGTGCTTTTGCCAATAGTTATCAAGTTCAGTTAGTATGTATTTAGGTTTTAATCTTGCAAGTTGTTTTATATTTTGTTTACATCTTGAAAATTAACAAAACCAATTGATATTTAAATGTTGGCTAAAACAGGAAAAAATGTTACAATAAATATAAAAGTGTAACAAGAGAGACCAGAATGTTTATAAAGAAAGTGTTACAATAAGCTCTAAAAATGTCACCAAAAGAATATAATTGTTTTACCAAAGAAAGTGTAACATTTTTATTGGTGTTACTAAAGGTTCAGGGGTGTTGCAACAGAACTGTGGTTACACATACATAGTGTTACCATAGAAACCTAATGTGCAACCATAGGGGGTCTATTGTTACATCTTTACATGTGTTACCACAGGTTCCAAAAGTGTTACCTTAGACCCCTATTGTAGCACGAGCAAATCCAACACCACTAAAATTTCAAAAAGTGTAACTGTAGCCCAATTTTTTGCTTTAGGTAACACTTTTTGGCCATTTTTACACTTTTTTGGGTGTTGCTAGAGGTCATATATGGTGTAGTGTCAAACTCAACAAATTGAATTTCTAACACATTATTTCTTTCACTCAAAAACAAATTGTTCTCTTTAATTTTAGTGTTTTCTTTAGTGAGAGATTTGAGTGTAACACGCAGATTATATAATTTAGTAGACATGTCATTAATAATATCATTACACTCAGCTTTAGATAAATATGCTAGATTAGTGGTGATTACCTGATTACTGGATGAACTGGCCTTTGTTTCATCTGATTTGGCCATAAGTGCTAGATTTACATAGCTTGAATACTCATCCTCCTCAAATCCATCAGCAGCCCAGTCATTTTCCTGAGTTAGAAAAGCCCTTTCCTTCTGTTTGAGCAACTTAAAATACTTCTTTTTGTAATCCACCAGCTTAAAATTCTTTCTATCAGAATCAGGATTTCTATATTCACTTGCAAAATGACCACTCAAGCCATACTTGAAACATTTAAATTTTGACTTATCAACCATGTTCCTGTATGGCTTGGATGCTCCAAAATTCTTCTTGAATTTAAGCTTGGAAAATCTTCTGGATAGAAAACCTAGATGCTCATCTATGTCATCCATATCATCTTGACTAAGATGGTCTTCATATTCAGCTACTAGCTCTTTTCCTTTGCCTTCACAAACTCTAGGGTTTGGTGCAGATTCTACAGTTTCTACCTTTATCTCTTTCTTTTTCTCTTGCTCAACAACCAATGCAATGGATCCTCCCTTCTTCTTTCATTTCTCCAGCTTCTCATCTTGCTCTGTTTCAAGCTCATATGTCTTTAGAATCCCATACAGTCTGTCCAAGGTGAATTTCTTGTAATCTTGAGAGTTTCTTAGTGAGACTGTCATAGGCTTTCATTCCTTTGGCAGAGATCTAAGGAATTTGAGATTTGAGTCTTTTGTCTGATAGACTCTCCCATGCATCTTTAGAGCATTTAGTAGTTTTTAAAACCTACTAAATATGTCAGTGAGTGACTCACTTTCTTCACTATAAAAATGCTCATATTGCTGAATCAAGAGCTGTATTATATTTTCCCTTACTTTCTCAGTTCCATCACATATAACTTGAATTGTATCCCAGACATCCTTAGCAGTTTTGCAATTGATGATATTGTCAAACATATCACTGTCAACACCAATAAACAAAATGTTCATGGCCTTCTTATCCTTATGAATTTGTTCAATATATGGATCAGACCATTCTGCTCTAGGTTTTGGGATGGATGGCTCATTTCCAGTAGCAACTCTCATAGGGACATGAGGACCTTTCTCAATGCAGTCAACATATTCTTCATCTTGAGAGAGAAGATGCATGTGCATTTTCACCTTCCAATGGTGATAATTGTCTTTGTCCAGAAATGGAATCTTTATTCCAACATCTTTTCTGCTCATCTTGTTAGTTGTTGTGATCTTTAAACTCTTTGTTCTTCAAGAGTTTGCTCTGATACCAATTGTTAATCCCAAACAATCTAACAAAGAATTACAGAGGGGGGTTGAATGTAATTCTGGTTTCTTTTTTATTTTAAGAATTGTTCTATCTTTAATATATAACTGTGTTTGATTTAGCTAAGGTTCAGAATGAAGATATTAAAGAAATCAAACACGAAGTAATCAAATACAAGTATTTAAAAACTTTCTGGTGGATTGAACTTTTCCACCAGAGATATATATAAAATCGAGAACTCTGTGATGCAAGATTTGCACACAGCTGCTTATAAGTAGAGCTTACAAAGAACAGAGAAATTATTTACAGATACAACTTTATCTATTTCTCTGGTAAATTGCTCACTCACTCTCTTTTGTTCTACTTGCTACCCTTGGTTTATATATCACCAAGTTACATGATAATAAGACAAACAAATAAGATAAAATGTTTTTAGTCTAATTACATGCTTCTTCATTTCTCTATCTAGCATCTTTGAATATCTTCAAGTTAGCACGGAAATGGAAATGCTTCTTTGTTCTCTAAAACCTGTAAATAGGTTACCACATTCCATTTGCATCTAATCAACCCATGTGACTGTCAAGTCACTATCAACTGCTATTTGAATTTAAACATCCGTTGAAACTTCATTGGATCATCCGTTGAGACTGTGTTGAATCATCCGTCGAAGCTTCAGTAGATCATCCGGTGAATGTGACTTGGGTCATCCGTCGAAGCCTTGTAGAATCATCCGTTGAATGTCTTCCATAGAAGTTAACTCTATTTCACTTATGCAAAATTACAAGACATCTAATATTTCCAATTAGCCAACCTATTTTGCATATCACACTAGTAGTCAACATGACTTTGAATATCCTACAACTTCTAGATCTTTAAGGTATTATAGAATGCAAAAATGTGTTATAAGACTTATTGATATATAAGCTACTCTCTCAACTGATGTTAAAGTGATCATCCGTTGAAAGCTACAAATACATTAAATTAAATCTACTAACAGGTGTTTTGTTTAACCTATCATCAAGTACACAACATATTCCTAACACACAATATCTCCAGCAACCACTTTATCCTTTATGTAATAAACAAATAGTTTTAACATGTTTTGTTCTTTCATGAAGAACATAATTAGCTGCAATAGCTAAGGCGGCTTGATTATCACAATTAAGAATAGTATGAGGCAAATATGATAGTCCCATATCCTTCAGCAAAGCAGTAAGCCATGTAACTTCACAACTGGCCACAGTCATGGACCTGTATTCAGCCTCTGCACTCGACCTTGCTAACACGGACTATTTTTTAGTTTTCCAGCTCACTGGAGAAGCACCCAACATAACACAATATCCCGATGTTGATCTTCTGAAAATAGCACAACTGACCCAATCTGAGTCACAATAAGCAGTCAATTGTGTTGCTGATTTGCTAGCCAATAACATGCCCTGCCCTGGATTTTCAACTTACTTCAAGAGCCGTTTTGCAGCTTGCATATGATCTATGTAGGTTTGTGCATGTATTGGGCAAGAATGTGTACCAGATACACAATGTCAGGTCTAGTAACAGTCAAATAGATCAACTTGCCTAATAGTTGTCGATATGGTTGAGCATTTTGAAGCACTACTCATTTATCAAGTATTAAATTCAAGTGAGACTCCATATGTAACTTTCTAGAAGCAACACCGGTCATATGATACTCTTTGAGTAAATCAAGCACATATTTCTTCTGTGAAACAAAGAAACCATCAAGCGATCTATTTATCTATAATCCCATCAATTACTTAACTTTTTTTAAATTTTTCATATGGAAATTCTGAGAAAGTATTGATTTAAATACACCAATATAAGTCAAGGAATTACCAGCAATCAGTAAGTCATCCACATGTACCAAAATTAACACAATGTTTCCTCCTGAAACCTTGGTGAACAAACTATAATCTGCTCTGGATTGAACAAAATTATCATCCTTGAGTTTAGTGGACAATTTGCTAAACCAACATCTAGGAGATTGGTTTAAGCCATACAAACTCTTAACCAATTTGCAGACCAATCTTGTAAAACTAATATAAAATTTATCAATTTTAGATTCACAATGAATCTTGTTTCCCCATCCAGTGTAACCTTGAGGCATTTCCAAGTACACTTCTTCATGAAGATCACCATGAAGAAATGTATTTGTTACATCCATGTACACAGTATGCCAATTCTGTATTGCTATAACAGCCAACAATGTTCTACCTAGGGGAGAGCGTGGGCCGGTTCGGCTCGGTTTCTCGATAAAACCGGAACCGCAACCATAAATCTCCGGTTTCTAAAATCGAAAACCGCAACCATCACCGTAACCGATAGTTCGATTTCGGTTTCGAAATCTCCGGTTCGGTTTCGGTTAAAAAATTGGTAAAATCAAAGTTAGAAGAAATCTTAATACTTGAATAAGTAAATAAAATCAAAATATTAAATTTTAGATATAAATTAATTATTTTTTTTGAAAAAATATGCAGAGTATTACTATATAGTAGCAAACAGCAGGTAGCTAAATGAAGTCCATCCTATGACTTCACAACACCAGAAGTTGTAGCAGATTGGGGTGTTCATCAAATCGCACAAACCGCACAAACCGCCCGTACCGCACCGCCCCGCACCGCTACGCGTGGTTTAAACTTTTCGTGGTGCGGTCATGGTTTGTATTTTTGTCAAACCGCGTGGTGCGGTGCGGTGCGGTTTGCGGTTTGGGACTTTGCTCCCGTGGTTCAAACCGCACCGCACCGCATATTATTATAATATATATATCTAATATTCATGTACCTTTATAATAAATAAATAAATATATATTATTATTGTCCCTTATAAGATAAACAAATATATAATAAGCATTTACGTAGCAATGTTGCAGCTTACAGTGGATGGTTGGATGCTACCGTTTATTGTTTTTTTTGTCAATGACTAATATAATTTGAAATTTTATCTAATGTATGCCAAACAAAATTAGAAATTGTTGTTTATGGTTCAGATGTACTAAAATTGTATTTTGAAGTAATACTATCAACTTGAAACTTATTTATTAATTTATTTACTAATGTTTTGAAAATTATAATTTGCCAGCATTAAAATTTATTATTTTCTTAAAGCGCTCAAACCGCTCAAACCGCTTAAACCGCACCGCACCGCATTTTCGTGGTGTGGTTTGCGCGATTTAAGGTTTACGCGGTGCGGTTGCGGTTTGAGAATTTGGACAAACCGCACCCGCGTTTTGGTTTGTGGTTTTGGTCCAAACTGCACCACACCGCACCGTGAACACCCCTAGTAGCTGATAACAGGCACATAAATTGTAATATGTTACTATTAATACTTCCAGGTGACACCGTGATTTAATATAACAAGCACATGTATATATCATCAGTCATTGCAGTATTGCACTTGTAACTAAGCTGAGTACCAGAGTAAATTTAGAACAGAAGAACAAAAAAGAATTAACCACACTGGAAATCAGATAGCAACGTCAAGGCATGTTGCTAAGCCCAAGTTGTATTTCCATATTGAACTGACTCGGGTATTAATTTATTTTTAAAATATATTAATATATTTATTCATTTCAAAATATATACATAAATTATATAATTTATAATATACATATATACTATTTATTTATTTATATTAATAACCGGTTCGGTTCGGTTTTTATCGGTTCGGTTGGAACGTATAACCGGAACCGGAACTCTTAAGTCGGTTTGGTTTAAAAAAATTCAGTTTCGGGTTCGGATCGGTTTTATTCGGATTGATTTTCTCCGGTTTTTTCCGGTTTCAGTTCGATTACGGTTTTAAATCGGTTTTTTGCTCAGCCATAGTTCTAACAGTGGACATCGTGCACATGTCTCTCCATAATCAACTCCAAGAATTTGTTTGCAGCCCATAATAACCAATCTGCTCTTAAATCTATCAATACTGCCATCATGATTATATTTTGTCTTATACAACCATTTACAGCCAATTGCATGTTTATCTGGAGGCAAGGAAGTTATCAACTATGTACCATTTCTTTCTAGAGCCTCTAACTCACAATTCATAGCTTCAATCCAATGAGAGTACTTAACAACTTGTTTAGAAGAGGTTGAATCAGCAGTTGTAGTCACAGATGTGAGAAAGCAAGAAAAAACAGATAGAATTTCTCGTTCCGCCATATTCTGAACTTGAGGCACATAAACCATTATTAAATTGGAAGCATATGTATGCAGCCAAGCAGGTGGTCTCCTGTTTCTAGTTGATCTCCAAGGTTTCGTGACTATGACCATCAGTTTCTGATTGTGTTACATCCATCATCAGTTCCTGACTGTGATCATCAGTTACTAATTGTATAACATTAGTTCTTGACTGTGTAACATCATCCAAATGTGTTTGACTGACATCATCTAAATGATCTTGACTGTTGGATTCAGCACTATCTGAAGTTTCAACAATATCAGGTAAAAGCTCAAATTCATAATCAAAACCAGATCCTGGATTTTTCAAATCAACGTGCTGGAGATAGAACATTCATTGTTGACTGTTTATTATAGGGAAACATTTCTTTATAAACCACAACTCTTGTAATAAAAATAGACTTAGTAACCATGTCAATCAACCTGTATCCTTTTTGTCTAGGTGGATAACCCAGAAGTATACAAGGAATACCTCTTGCTTCAAATTTGTGTGAATGAACAATAGGATTTGAAGCAAACACCAAACATCCAAATGCTTTGAGTTCTGTATAATCGGGAGATTTATTATACATAATCTCAGATGGAGACTTGTTCTTTAATATTGAAGATGGCAATCTATTTATGATATGAACTGATGTTAACACACAGTCTCCCCAGTATGTAATATCAAACCCTCACTGAAACTTTAGTGCTCTAGACATTTCAAGGATAAATATATGCCTGCATTCAACTCTGTCATTCTGTTGTGGTTTATATAGACATGAAGTCTGATGCACTATACCTCTATCATCATAAAACCTCACGCAATTACCATCTTTTAAATCCTTAGGATTATCAGTTCTTAATGTCTTAATGTATCCCATAAAATGAGTAACTGCATAAATGTAAAATGCTTGCATTGTGGAAAAGAACTCAGACTTATGATGCAACTAGAATAAACAAAAATCATCCTAGAGTTATCATCAACCAATGTCAGAAAATATCCATACTTTCCCTTTGTTAAAACTCTGTAAGGTCCCCAGATATCTGCATGTACCAAATCAAATGGTCTGTCAGCATGTGAAGTACTTAGAGAGAATGGTTGTTTTATTAATATGTAAATTGGATATGTGATACAAATATGTGGCCAAACTTTCGGAACCCTTGACTTGATTGACTGAATCTGCATTATTTTATCATGTGGAGCATGTCCTAATCTGTTATGCCATGTTTCATACTCACTCACAAACAGACTTAGTAGCAAAATTTTTAGAATTTTCCTTTGACATGGCATTATGATTGCACATGTTGATAGACACAGCCACTTCAGTCATTAATACAGACCATTCTTTATATATCCAGTTCCAGGCACTATCCGATTCACCTTGTGAACAACCAAACACTTACTAGGATGAAACATCACATGACATTCATTATCCTGTGCCAGCATGTGAATGGAAATCAACTTGTGATGAAACTTTGGAACATACAAAACTCCCAGTAATCTCAGACCATTACCCAAAACACGTCTGAATTAGTAATCCTGCTATAACTCTGACTTTTATTAGTATTTTGACCTTTATTCATATATGATCCTTTTTGATTTCCTCCTCTCCTGAACTTACTGTGCCACCTAGGGTAACCACTTATCTTCCAACAATTATCTTTTGTGTGACCTTTACCTCCACACTCTGAACAGACAGATACAAAACCTCGAACTCGATATGTATTCCTATCACTCATTATACTAAATATTGCAAGCATCTCAGGTGACTTCATAGTTTCTCTCTGTGATTCGTCTTGTTGAATCAAAGAACACGCTACCTCTACACTAGGTAACAAACTCTTCATTAAAATTTGACTTCTCTGTGAGTTATAATCCTCATCTAATCTATTCAGAAATTGAAATAGTTTAGTTTCTTGCTTTTGCACATCTAAAGCATTTAAAATTGACTGAATATCTTCACTCACAGTACGAATCAGAGGATGTACGTTTATATCCTCTAGTTCTTCCCATATTGTACTAATATAATATTCAACTAGAGATGATCCATTCTGTTTTAGACTAAAAATCTCTCGATTAAGCTTGTATTTACGTGATCCATTAATAACTTGAAATCATTGTTCAAGTGATTTCTAGATCTCAGCAGCAGAATTAACAAACAATATAGACTTCTTAATTGAATCATAAATATTGTTATGAATCCAAGAAATTACCATATTGTTACATGTATCCCACTACACTGCTTCGATATTATCAGTTGCACTTCGTACTTCTATTCCTTTCACGAACCTTAGCTTTCTCTTCGAAGATAATTGAATCTCCATGGATCACTTTCAGGTTCTGTAATCTCCTGCACCTTGGAGCTTCGAGACACTAATTGATGTAGGTCCGTCACTCGGATGAAGAAACGGAAAATTTTGCATCGCAAACGAAAAACGACTGCTAGACACCATTGTTGTGAACTTGAAAGCTTAATTTTAACAACAAATCTCAGCAAAACAATCACAAGATGATTATCAAGCAACTCGTAATCTTCCTTCAAAATGATAATACAGTGATTGAATCAATCAATTACTGCTCTGATACCATAAAGAAATGCAAAGCAATTGAAGATTTTAATATTGTAAATATCTCAAGAAATTACAATTACATCATCTTAATCGGAAAATGAGAATGTTCAAGCTAATATAACTGAGATGCACTCTCTCATTCTGTAACAAACTCTCTAACAAGCTTATTACATGAAATGATCATAGTACCCTAAATTTTATACACTTAATTACTATAATGCCCTTGACAGTTGACCTTGTGTTGACCTTGTTACTCAATACGTAAGACTATTACTTTGTTAAAAATATAACCTTAGTGTTGAAATTACGATCAACGGGGGCTGGTGTTGAACCTCTCGTATTTTGATTTTTGAGAATGCACTATTTTGCAACCCTTTGGTTATGAACATACAGTGAACACCAACTTAAAGCAACTCCAAGAGTTAAGAATCCTTACCTACAGTATGCCCATGTGACGGAATAAGGGTTTGCTCATAAAAAAACCCCTCCAACAATCTTCTCCTCTATTAAAAAAATTTAGGTGAGAGAAAGCCAAACCTCAATTTTCGGTAATCAAAATTGCTCACCTATTTCATGCCATGTCACTTACCTCTCTTCTATACCTCTATTTCTTAATTTCTATACTCCTTTGGTTCTTCCCTGTCGAAATATTTTTGCCAGAATATTTTTTCCCTTTCTGTTGGCTAGTGTATGTAGTGACGTTGTGTATAATACATGGTTGGTTGTGTTTTTTTAATGTTCTTTTTTATTTTGTTTAAAAATTTGTTAATTAACTCTAACTGTAATAAATTAGTAATATAAAACTTAACAATGTGTAAATAAATTATTAAATTTCTAGTTTATATAAAATAAAAATATTTATGAATTTATTTATCATAAAAAATTATCCAAAATATTCAAAATATATTTTTTTATTGAACTACATGAATACACGACATAAAAGAGTAAACGAGGACAACACTTGATAAAAAAGTACATCATGATACAATAATAAAAAAGAAATTATAAATAAATAAATAAATACACTCCCTCTTAATTCACGAGATCATTTTACAATTGAAATGAGTCTGTTTAACTCAAATTCGTTGATGCACCTGTATAAATTTCGTAAAAATTATTGGTACGAGTGCGACAGGTAGAAACTAAAGATACGGATTCATCTAAATCATAATTTTCATTTGAAAAGTTCAACTCTCTTTCGTCTTCAACGATCATATTGTGCAAAATTATACAATCCGTCATAATATATTTTAATATGTCGACATCCCAAAAGCGTGATGGTCCGCGTACCATTGCAAATCGAGCTTGTAACACTCCGAATGCTCTTTCAACATCTTTTCTAGTAGCTTCCTGTGCAGCTGCAAAATTCTTTTTTTTTGTTTCCTTGAGGGGATTGAATAGTTTTAACAAACATAGGTCAAGAAGGATATATACCATCAGCAATATAATGGTCCATATTATATTCGTGTCCATTGATAGTATATCTCACATCCGATTCAAGACCTTCTACTAATTCTTCAAATAAATTGGATCGATCTAAGACATTAATGTCATTTAACGATCCAGGTAATCCAAAAAATGCATGCCAAATCCAAAAGTCTTTTGAAGCTATTGCTTCTAAGATAATAATGGGTTCACGAATATGATTAGTAAACATACTTTGCCACGCAGAGGGATAATTTTTCCACTTCCAATGCATACAATCGATATTGCCTAACTTTCCAGGAAAGTCGCGGCGTTTGTATTCCTCCAACAATTTAGCCACATCTTCATTTGTCGATTGTCTCAAATATACTTTACCAAAAAATTCGACAACTGCTTTAACAAATCTTCTCAAACTCTCAGTTGTTGTGCTTTCTCCAATTAGGACATAATCATCAATAACATTAGCTGGAGTGCCATATGTTGATTTGTAGGTTTCTGATGATGATTTATATTAAGATGTCTGATTAAATGCAAACTAGTTAGATAGTTATCTTAAGTGATAAGGTTGGTTTGTATTTGTATTTGACTGGTAACAAGTTTATCCCCAAAACAAACTCTATTTTGATCTCTTCAAAGCTCATCCTCTCTAAGACTTATTTTATCCTAACCAACTATAACGATCGTATGAGAGGGAATAAGAGCTAGAACCGCTAGGAACGAGAGTACCGATTCTATCTCCGAGTTGTTTTACAAAAAAATTATTCAAATATTTTCAAACAAACGGATTATTCAATCTTATCTCTTCTTTATTTTGAAAATCAAACCCGTTACACTTGTGTGTATAAATACACATCTTATTTTTTAGATTAAAAAAAGTGCTTATTCCATATTTTATCTTTATTCTTTGAAAAATTCTTTTCATTTCATTCTCTTGAATATCCTATCAAATAAGAAGACACATCTCATGTTTTCAGATTACAACTAATGCTTTCACGATCTATCCATATACATTCTTAAAACTTTTTTTTATTTCCCTTGAATATCCAGTCAAACAAGAAGCTAGTTTGAGTTGTACACTTTCATTATTATTCATTGCGAGTATTCATATCAACTTATGCTGGGTTGTGGCAAGGTTTTGATTTCAAAGGATTAACCAAGATAGGCAGTGGGCTAGGTAGTAGCAGTAGTGCTAGGTAGCAAGTGTGCTAGTGGAAACCGTTCTCTCGTGGCTATCCGTTTTAATCAAGAAAGATTGTAACTTCTTTTATTGAAGTTGATATAATACATTCTCTATACTAGTTGTTATGGGGACTTAGATGTAGGCCATAGACTAGGAGTAGGGGCCGAACCAAGTGAAAACTCTTGGTGGTCTGCATCATTTTTTTATTTCTGATTATTATTGTTTTATTTTTTTGTAAATTTACATTCTACAGAATTAATTGTGTATGTCTCACAGTCTGTCTTATTCGCTAAAGGGACTGTACAATTTACAAAAGAGACGGTCAAATTCGTTTTAACAGTTAGATTATCGAATATATTGATTGTGCGTTTGAATTTCACCATATACAAGCATTTTAAGTGTTGCTGTTATTTTTTACAAAGATGATAATCCACGAACTCCAGCTGCATTACTTCTTTGAGTAAAGTAATTATCATGAACTGCAACTGCTTCTTGAATTCCTAGTAATAATGATCGACGTATCCGAAATCTTCTATGAAAGATTCATCTGGATATGTTCATGTATCAGAAAAGTAATCATGTTAACGTCTAGCATTACCTTCTTCTCTATTTCGATTAAACACACGATGATTCATCACCGATCCATCATAATGCAATGCCATTTTCTCTATGTTGTTGATGATATTGATAAGCAACATTAGTCATCGTTAGCAGGGCTTGAGCTTCTTCTTAATTTGCATTTGTCAATTCATGGTTAATTCGAATATTACTTGACATCGTGGAATGAATTCAAGTGTGTTTGGACAATATGTCGAGACTTCTAACAAATATATAACCTATATATATAACATATTAAAATATAACCATTAGAATATAGCCGTTAGAATATAAACGTTTGAATATAATCGTTGCAATATAGTCGTTAAAATAGAGCCGTTGGAAAAATAGCTGTTAATATAATTTCGTTCTAATTTTAAATTATCAATTAAATATTACTTTTGAAATATAGGGAACCAAGGAACCAATATATGGAAAATTGTTAAAGAAATAACTTTTTGACCCCTATAATTTAGGGAATCATTAGTTTAATATATTTTAGGTGTCCAAAATTGGGAAGCTTGTTGGAGTTGCTCTTGGAGAAAGTCCAAGAGTGTATTAAATTATTGTTTAAATTAAATTTTAAGGCATTTTGAATAATTGAGTTTTCAACAATGTCCCAGTGATACTTTAAAACATTACGACATTCATGATGTGCCTTATTTATACGACACCACTTTGTATGCCATATACAATTTATATCAATAAAATATTTGTTTCTCTCCTTTTTTGAACATCACTTTCTTCTCACTTTTTTCATTTCCCTTCAATTATTATTTGCATATATTATTATTGTAATAACAAGGCACAAATAAGGCATGTTGTTGAATTTAATATGCAAAAACATTGTCTTAAATATTATATTTTATAATATTTACTAGGCATCTACTAATACACTCTTGGACTTATTTTTAGTGGCTATGTTTAAGGTGGTCGCATTTGCCGATGACTCGATGTGTTGTTATTCAGTTTGTTTTTTTATTATTTGATATTTTAATTTTAACAAATATTTATACGTGTTTTGATTATATATATATAATTAAAATTTAACTTTTTTTAATAATAGAAATATACCATCAAATTTTTAATTTAGGAAAAAAAATATTAAAAAAATATATTAATTCTAACTATACATCTTGTGCCAAAAATCAAAACGTCAAATAATATACGAAGCATCGACAAATTAAAGTGGGGTTTTACTATTTTTATTTACCAGGTCAGGGTTTGAAATTTATGACCTTGTGGACCTTATATATGTTCATTTTATAATTTAATCAAAGCCGACAATATCATCATTTATGACCTTGTGAAACTTATATATGATTTATTTTGTAAATGGAAGGACTGGTTCCTTGTAAGCCCACTTTGGAATCCTGGACAGGTATAGTGTATGTTTGGGTTACCATATTTAGGAATTATATGATCATAAAAGCCCATTGTACAATATCACTGACTGTTTGGCAAATTAGTATAACGGTCATATTCAACTCATTTTCCTTTAGAATTTGAAAGTTAGGGGACGCTAACATCGGTCATTTTACTTTTTCATTCTCCCCACCCAATTCGCTGCTTTGCTCCGCATTTTCTATTATATTAAAAAAATTAACGAGTAATATTAATTATAATATTACTAAATAAAATAACCAGTAAAAAAATTGATTTTATAATAGAAAAAATAAAAATAAACAGGTCCCAAAATTAAATAATAATGATTAGTCATCTTTTAATTTAAATTATGTTTTAACCTGTTTTAATAGTATATTTTTATTTTAACCCGAGAACATTATAATCACCAAACTAAATCAATCTAATTATAATTTTTTTTTCAGACCGATCAATATTATAATTTTATTTGTGTCGAGATGAATATTGTATTTTATATAATTTTATCCTGAGATCATTATTATTGTTTTTAAATTTTCTCTTTTTTAAATTGAAATTCAAGTATTAAAATTTTAAATTCATGTAATTAGTAATTTGTATTTTAATTATGTTTCATAAAGAATATAACTTATAAGTTATGATTTACCAAACACAATATTAACTTTTGAGTCACTTATATATAAAATAATTCAAACACCTAAATAACTTATAAATTACAATTTTCACATGATTTATATTACAATTTTCAACTTTAAATCATAAATTATATTTTTTAAGAATTTTTTTAAGAAATCCCAACAGGGCCCATAGTATTATCCATGATATTACATTTTTGCTCCATATGATCAGTGATATACAATTAAACCTCTAGTAAAGGAATCCACATTACACTCCGTCAAAAACTTTTTGATCCTATTTAACAAAATTATTCATTTATTGAAATTTAAAAGATACTTTTTGTAGTATGATAGGGAACTCGGATTGAAAAAAAAATATTCATGAACTATGATGTAATTTATTAAGAAAAAAGAAAAAAAAGTTAAAAGTAATAAATTTTTGGCGAAAAATAACAAAAATAATAATTTTTATAAGGATGACAAATTTTAATAATTTGTATACCCAATTAGCAAATATCTATTAAATTCATAAATAAGTATTCCGAAATAAAAATTTAAGATACTCAATTCACAAACTATAAAATGAGCTATCAAGTACCCAATGAGTATTTTTTTAAATGATTATTTTCATTGATATACTCAAACTTGGAACATAAAAAACTAATTTTGAATATTGTAACGAAATTTATTGACAGTTAATTGATTTTGAGGGCGTGGACGAGTGTCTTATTATACCAAGTCCAACTGCCTCTTAGCCAAATTCTCAGATATAATATAAAAATTAGTTATTTATGAATTAAAATAAATAAGAATGTTTGTCTATTACAATACTACTTATACTTGTTCCTTATTTAATATTTTATTATTAAAAATATATTGCATCAATTATAATTTAATATTTAAGAGAGAGAAAGAGATAGTATTCTCCTAATATATTATAAATTAATAGCTATAGGATCCAAAAGTGAGGCAAATACTTAAAAAAAATGAGAGTAATCTCTTAACTTTTCTAAGAAAGTACTAACATGTTGTTGAAGCATAAAATTCTTATAATCAAAGTTAAGAGACCATATAAATAGTACCGTTGGACTTCCTCTAACTCACTTTGTCGACCATATATCTTTAAAGTATATGCAATAGACTTTTCAAATAAATTGTTAAATCAAATATTAAGACTGTTAAAAAAATAAAACTCCATAATAAAATTCTAGTGACTTTTACAAATCTTAAGAACTTTTTATTTCTTCTTTATTTTAAGAGTCACTAGATAACTCTTAATTTCTTTTTATTGATAAAATCTTCGTTTGCACGTGTCTAAGTTCAAATTTTTGTCATGCTTAATTTAAAATATGAAAAAATTATTAATTTAGAATGCAAATTAAAGAGTGTTGTTGAAGTTGACATGGAAAATTATGTCCTAACTTGTTATCTGTCATATTTTTTATATTATATTTAGAAAATAAGGATTCTAAGGTTAGTTTTTAGGATAATTTTTTTAAGATTAGCACAAATACATTTAAATAAATAATTATAATCATTTATTATTAAATATTTATGTATCATATATTTTGCATGACTTTAAAATTAAAAAGTAAGTTATTAAACACCAAAATTAATGATTACCTTAAAAAAAATTCCTACCGTCTATCTTAGAAACTTTATTCTTTTATATCTAAGAGCCAATTAAGAAACCGGGAGAGGCTCTTAGAGCAACTACAAGAGTTAACTCCAAATTTTGGTCAAAAGTTATTTCAAAATTGGACCTAACCCATTTCTTAACTCCAACAGCTTAATTTAAATTTCAGTCTTCCGTCCAAATGTTAAAATATTTATTTTTAATATTTTAAGCCTTTCTAATTATAAATATTTTATTTTTATATGATATAAGATATAATCTTATATAATTTAATTTATCGGACTAAATTGATAATTTAGTTCACATTAAATTTCGTTTATGTTCTGTTTCAAATTGAGTTATGTGTTGTAATAGTTATTTTAATGTTTGAATGTGTTAAATAATTAATAATAATGTCTCATAATTGGTTAATTACATTTATAAACACTCGAAATCAAAATTTTATGTAATAAATTAAAGCAAATATACTAAAAATTATCATTCACCTCGGTCCAAATTTGGATCGATGAATAGTGTCGGTCTAAATTTGGACCTATATTATTAATCAGTTCAAATTTTGATTGAGATTTAGATAACTTTTAGATGAATTTAAATCACAATCAATTCAAATTTAGACCTTTAGGCTCCTTCGTCTCCAAAGTTAGTGGGCCAGCTTTTAGGCCCATATAAAAATCTCCATAGTTTCCGACTAATACTAGCTTTATAATCCTGCTTTTTAAATACTTTTATAATTTTTAATTTTCTTTTAAAATTGGAATATTTGCTAATTTAGTCTTATAAGTAATACACACACATATATATATATATATATATATATAATTTTAATTAATTTTAGAATGTGAATTTGATATATTTCTACGTTTTTGTAATTTTGAAATTAACAGAGTTCGTAGTTTTTTTAGTATCATTGTTATACAGCATACAATAATTTTATCATTTATTTTAGTGAAATTATTATTTTTAACATATTTACAACTATATTTTTTGCAAAATATTAACTTCAATAAATCTAAATATCTACTTTTTGTATAATTTTACATTATATTTGCTCATTTGTGTTTAATTTTTTAGCATAAATATTGAGAATATTTTTGTTGAAATTTGTAATTAAAAATTCAAAATCACCAGAAAAGTTTTTATGGTGATTATAATTTTATTAAGTGTAGCAAAATTTATTTTTACATGTTTATAATTATTATTTTCTTTAATTTTTATCCTTTTAAATTATATCAAAATCACCTTAAAAGTTTGTTTCATAACATGTTTATATGGTGATTATTATTTTTTTTAAGTGTAGTAAAATTTATTTTTTACAAGTTTATAGTTATTATCTTCTCTTATTTATATAATATTTTTTAACTTATTTACAACTCTATTTTTGAAAAATATTAATTTCAATCAAACTAAATTTTTACTTTTTGTATAATTTTACATTATATATGTTAATTAATTTTAATTTTTTAGCATAAATATCGGAAATAGACGTGTAGTGAAATTTGTAACTAAAAATTTAAATTTTTCTTAAAAGTTTTTTTATAATATTTCTATGTGATGATTATTATTTTACGAAAAAATAATGTGATAAATTTATTTTTACAAGTTTGTTACTATTATTTTTATCTAATATATATCTTTTTAAATTATATTATATAAATATATTTTTAAACATGCCAAGAAATTTATAATAGATTTTCAAGTTTTTTTTATATTTATTTTGTAGTGCTTTTGTCATGGTTATTATATCTTATTTATAAATATGTTATCTATTTTAGTATTCCTGTTAATTTAATTATTTACATTTTATATTTTCTTTGAAATTTATATCTATTTATGTATTATATATTTTAAATTATATTAATATTTTGATATAATTATAATATTTTAACTTAAATTAATTGCTATTTATTTTATTTGTATGAAATATATTTTTAAATATGTCAAGTAATTATATAATATATTTTCATGTTATCTATATTTGTTTTGCAATGTTTATGTTATGATTAATATATCGCATGTATAAACATGGTATATTTTTCGGTTTTCCTTTCATTTGATTATTTAAATTTTAATATTTTATTTGCAATTTATATATATTTATTATATATTTTAAATTATATTATTATTTTGATATATTATTATATTTTAATTGAAATTAATTGCATTTTACAATGAATACTTAATTATTATGAATGTAGAGTAAAGTTCTATGGAGTCCAGTTTTAATTGGAGTCCCTCGGAGTCCATATATGTTCTGCAAGTAAAATATAGCTTAAAATATTGCAAAACATATTATTTTTCGACAAACATCACTATTCTATTAAAAATCTTGTAGATTGCATATATTTTATAAGCAGAACATTACAAAAATATATTATTGTACAAAACATATTTAGTTTGCAGAACATAAATGTTCATGTTGCAGAACATATTGCAGAAAATATATATTGTACTGTAAATATATGAGATTTACATGATTTTGTTAAAGTTATGCTATTTGTGTGACATGTTTTGCAAAATAACACGTTTTACAAGATATTTTATTTGCAGAATGTAAATGGACTCCGAGGCAACAAAATTGTGGACTCCATAGAACTCTGAATGTATTAGAAACAATATTAACTTTTACACAATTTATTCATTGGAAGTAAGGTGTTGTTTTAATATGATTTTAACACCTATGAAATTACATTATTTATAATAGCTTTTATAATTTTTAATTTTCTTCTAGAAATTGTTATATTTGCTAATTTAGTCTTATAATTTGATTTCATTTACTTTTACTAATACATACACACACAAACATATATATATATATATATAATTTTATTTAATTTCAAAATGTAAATTTGATATATTTTTGCGTTTTTGTAATTTTGAAATTAAAAGAGTTTGTAGCTTTTTTTTAGTATCATTGTTATACTATATAATAATTTTTTCGTTTTTTCAGAGAAATTATTATTTTTAACTTATTTACAACTATATTTTTGTAAAATATTAAATTAAATAAATCTAATTATCTAGTTTGTATAATTTTACATTATAGTTGATGATTTGTGTTTAATTTTCTAGCATTAAAATTGAGATTTTTTGTATTGAAATTTCTAACTAAAAATTCAAAATCACCCTATTTTTTTTCATAACATGTTTATATGATGATTATTATTTTTATTAAGTGTAGTAAAATTTCTTTTTACATGTTTATAATTAATATTTTCTCATATTTATATCCTTTTAAATTATATCAAAATCACCTTAAAAGTTTTGTTCATAACATGTTTATATGGTGATTATTATATTATTAAGTGTAGTAAAATTTATTTTTACATGTTTATAATTATTATTTTCTCTTATTTATATTCTTTTAAATTATATTATATAAAATATATTTTTAACTTATTTACAACTCTATTATTGAAAAATATTAATTTCAATCAATTAAAATATCTACTTCTTTTATAATTTTAAATTATATATTTTAATTTATTTTAATTTTTTAGCATAAATATTGGGAATACATGTCTAGTTAAATTTGTAACTAAAATTTTAAAGTAATCTTAAAAAAAAATTATAACCATTCTATGTGATGAATATTATTTTAACAAAAATTGTGTGATAAAATTTATTTTTATGTGCTTGTTATTATTATTTTGTCTAATATATAAATTTTTAAATTATATAATATAAAATATAATTTTAAACATTTCAAATAAATATAATATATTTTCAAGTTTTTTTATATTTGTTTTGTAGTGCTTATATATTTTAAATTATATTATTATTTTGATATATGATAATATTTTAATTTAAATTATTTTACAAAAAAAATAGTGTGATAAAAATTTAATTTTACTTGTTTGTTATTATTATTTTCTCAAATATATATCTTTTTAAATTATATTATATAAAATATATTTTTAAACATGCCAAATAATTTATAATATATTTTCATGTTTTTTATATTTATTTTGTAGTGCTTATATATTTTAAATTACATTACTATTTTCATATATTATAATATTTTGATTTAAATTGATTGCATTTTAATATCACTACTTATTATAAATGTATTAGAAATAATATTAACTTTTACTTTAACACATGTGAAATGATATTATTAGTCATGACAACCAAACCATATATAAATGTAATATATTAACTGCTCTATACTAATTATATATAGGATATAATTTTATTTATTTTTTAATCAATAATCCTTGAGCTGAAGTGAACACGTTAGTTCAAAATTTTTTGTTTGAGTTGGTCCAGTTTTTTTGTTTGAGTTGGTCCAGTTTCTAGAAGCTCAGTGCAAATTTTTCCACTAATGTTGGTGTAAAATTGGTGATTACTTCTCTGTCCCATTAAATTTTATAGTTACTTTTTGACACGTTTTTAATACTTATTTAAAACATAACTTCGTAATATTTTTTTAAATTTTTTTTCCTAAATAAAAATTTTATGTTTAAACTTTTATTCAAAAGAAAAAAAAATTAAAAATATATTATGAAACTATAATTTATATAAGTCTCGAAATGCCTCTAAATAGTGAACGCATACAATGGGGACGAGGTAGTAATAAATTTATTAAACATGTCAGATGGTTTAAGCTAGGCCATCTCCTGGTCAAAAAATTCAAATTTGGATCAATATCCAAATTTGATCAACCCCAAAATTTTAATCCAAATATTTGATCTAAATTACTTTTTACATAGAATAATATATAAATATCATATTAAGCAATTTTATCTTAAATTTATCATTTAATCATTATTAACAATTTATATAACATTTCATAGATTAATTAAATCAAGAAAAATTAGTAGACATAAAAATAATAAAATTGTGCACTTAATTCACGAAAAACACATTTATTACAGTAATTAACATACAAAATATCATTCATATACACTAATTTTTTGAATTAGTGTATTTTCTTCTCACAAATACTCAATTAATACATCTGTAAGTGCAATATGTGCATATTCATTTTTTATTTTAAAATTTTAATGAAATTATGTTTTCTCATTATTTTTAGTTTTATTTTAAAAATAAATTGTGTTAACTATTAATTATATAATTAAATAATCAAAAATCAATTTAAAATCTCATAAATTACAAATAACAAAACTATTATTTTATATAAAATCAAATGATCTAAATTTGGATTAGGTTCACCATTTGCATCATGTTGAAATTAAATTTGGGATAATGTGCTCCAATTTTGAATTTTTGGATCACTAAGCTTCACATTCTAGCTCTAGGGCTCAAGGTAAAAGTAATTTTTGGATCACTTTTAGATTTACGCTAAGCTTCACCTTCTAGCTCTGGGCTTAGGGTAAAAGCAACTCCAACCATTACCTCTCATTATATATAATTGAAGTGACACCAAAATTATAGAGAATGAAAGGTGATTTACCTTCTCCAAAGCATCCTTCTCATGATCTATATTTTTTGAGTTTTATATATGAGTTTTGTATATTCACTAGAAAAGCCCATTCGGTAAAAAAAGTCCAGCTAGACTCCCGCCCTCTCCCGCTTCTCTTGCCTCTCCCTCAATCTCCCTCCCGTCCTTTTTATTCCACAATATAATTTCAGTGTTTCCCATCTCCTCAGTGTTCCTCAGTGTTTTCTTTAACTTCAAAAATCAAAATTTAAAGAACGATTATTATACATTATTTTAGATAATCAATATAGAAAACGTGGTTGTAATTGCTCTGAAGCTCCAAATATTTTAGAACCCATACATGTATGGACAAGAACGGCCGACTTCGGTTTTGTATGCATTATTCAACTTCACATTGTTTTTAACGGACGCAGCGACAAATCTGAAAAAAAAATTCTAGAAAAATCCCATTTATCAAATCATCAACACAACCACCCTTTTAAAACATGAACATTATTATTTACATCACGCACTTGATTCGCAGCTTCATAAAATAAAATTAAAATTAAAAAAAGGTAGTAGTAATACAAATATCGTAAATAACGAGCCCATCCCCATAATCAATCCCGCCCCTTCATTATCACCCCCAGGACACCATCCAACGGCTGGAATTTAATATCAAATTTTGGCCAATTTCTCAGCCTTAATCACAGGATTTTCCTTGGCAATAACCTCTCTCCCAGCCGCCTTAAAATCAAATGTACACCCATGTTGTTCCGGGTACCTATGGGTCCCGCAAAACGTAATCCCGCACCGACACGTGAAACCCATCAACCCGACCCGTTTCCTGCATGCCATGCACTTGTTTGACTTCACAACACCCGACGTTCCAGCCTTAGCTGCCACCTCGGATGTCCGTACATCCTCGGACTTCTCCGGTACCGACACGGTGGCGTCAGACGACGGTTCCACCACGGCCGCCGGAAAAAGAGAGTTTTCGACGGCGGATTTTGCGGAGTTTTCTTGCTCTAATTTCATAGAAATGTCACGGTAACATTTTGAACAGAAATTTTGTGTTGCAGGGCTGCCGAAAAAACCGCAGTTATTAGCACATAGACGGTGGCCTTCTGGAGCTCGACATCCATGCTCTTCTGCCATAATAAATATTTGTTATGTCGAAGTATATATAAATTTATAAAGATTTGTGTAAGTTTTGATTTTTTCGGGAGAATTTTGTAGAAAGAGAGGGATAAATAGGGTTGTTGTTATTGTTGATGTGAGAGAGAGAGAGGAGAGGAATCACGGAGAAGAAAAAGAGGGGGAAATGATAGGGGGAGGAAGGGACCAAGAAATGGCACAAATAATATTAAGAAATGATGTGGGTTGATTATCATAATCTAACAGGCATGACTGATTCTTAATTTGGTGATTATCCTATTTGATTATGTTATTAATGAAAATAGTAAATGATTGGACAAGTAAATTCATAAATAAAAAGATGAGGAACACATGATCAAAGTGAGAACAGGCTGGTACGAGCCAAAAAGGAGGATCGCTCGTTTATGTGTTAATTGTTAATCATCTTCACTGTTAGGCTACATGAATGAATGGAGGGATATTTATGAATTAAGTTTTCAGAAAAAAATATTTAAAATATAATAATCCATAAAAATGGTGCGATCCTGCGATTGTAGGTGCCGACAAAAAAATAATTGAAACCGGAGGAAATGAGACGCGTGGCTAAACACAATGGAAGTACAGGTTAGGAGGAGGGGTCCAAAAAGGAAAGTTGAGTGTTGGGCGGTGAAAAAAGAGGATTGTTGCCTAAGAAAGTGCGCTTAAATGGGCTTAAAGCCCAATTGAGCGATCTTTAATTAACTACTACCTCAATCCCAATTTATTTGTTTTGTTTGACTCTTTACGGTCAAATTAACCCAATTTTAACTAAAAATTTCACATACGATAATATCGAAAATACTTATAAAATTTATATCATTAAAAAGTATGTTTAATCTACTTTTATACGTATATTTTAATTTTTCAAAATAATGAAAGAATGAGTTTTTATTTACGGTCAAAGTTAAGATAATTTGACCATTAAAAATTAAACAAGACAGATAAATTGGAACAGTGAGGTATCATATATGTTGAAAATGGTTGAAAATGTGAAAGTTGGGATAAGGGTACATTCCCGATTTCATTTTATCATTCATGTCAAATTTTGTATGTTTACTAGTTGTAACATTCATATATAATATTATTTTATATTTTTTCTTTTATTTTTATATTCATGTATTACAATTAATATATTCAAATTTTAATGTTTTACCTTTAAATTTTTAATTTTAAATATTTTGAAAAAATTTTAATTTTGTTTTATCATGTTTTTTTATCGCATGTAACCCGCAGCCGCAACCTTTTGGGCGCGCACATGATAAATCCTACGGGCTCCCGCAATAGCCTGCAAACCACGTGAACCAAGATAAACCGTATTTAAGCGACATTCTCTGACTCAAGAGGCATAATCATAAATTCTCCTCCAGTGAGATTTGAACCTGTGACCAAGAGATTAGTTATCCTCTTTTTAACTAACTAAGTCAACCCTTGCGAGCTATTTTATCATGTTGTAATCATATAATTTTGTTTTAACTCGAGAGCAATAAACGGGCCAAATTTAATCAATCTAATTATATCTAATTTTGCTTTTTTTTTTTTATCTTAGATCAATAGTATAACTTATTTTCGTCGAGATGAATAGTGCATATTAAATAGTTTTATCTCGATATCATTATCCTTACTTTTTAAATTTTTTCTTTTTCATTTTATATTCATGTATTAAAATTATTAATTCATATAATTTATAATTTACATTTTCATTTTGTTTTAAAAAAAATTACTCACTCCGTCCAAACCAGTTGTTTATATTTGGTTTGAACACGAAAGTTAAAAAAAATGATAAAGTAATTGTGGAAAGTTAAAAAAAGTGAGTAAAATGGTGGGACCGATTACTATTTTATGTATAAAGTGAGTATAGCGGGGATAAGTAATGGATGAATTTACTTTTTATATTATAAAAACTTTACTACTTTTGAAAAATTCTGAAATGTAAAGAATTGGAAGGGATATCGCAAAAAGGAAAGTGTAAATAAATGTTTAGGAGATGGGGTACACATTATCAACTTATAAGTTGCTTACAAGTAAAATTTTTCGAATACCTAAATAACTTATAAGTTACGATGTTTATATTACTTATACGGTATTTTACAACTTTAAATTATAAGTTATATTTTTTAAAATATGCTAAACGGGGCCAAAATGTGATTTAACTTTCTCCAAAACTATTTCGATATATCAGTGCAACAAAACTTATAAAACAATTTTTATTTATTAACTTAGTACATGATAATAATATTTATTATCTATAATAATATATTTTGTCTTTGTTTATTAATTATTTATATTATTAGGGCTTAAGGATCCTAAAATTAATTTTAAATAATTATATAAAGTTAAGTGAGTTTTTAATATAAAGTTAAGGCAGGGGTTAATTATTTCATTATAAAAATATCATTTAACTTTTATTTGCAAATCCTAATAATTTTAGATAATTTCCCCAAAGTTAATTTTAGAAAACTTTTTCTCATATTATTATAATGAGTAGCAAGATTATTAATAAAGAAATACTATTGGCAATAAAACTATTATAAGTTCCTTCAAAAAAACTAGAGCACCCGACCCGAAGAATTGTGGCCGCAGATTATTTACGATAAAAAACTAGAGTAATATTAGATTCGCCAAATATTTTCTTAAATTTACCCTTAGTGTATCACATGACGAATTTTAATTTAAAACACATATTTATACACATGGTCCCACATTATTATTAAAAAAATGTTACTTTATTTAAATTGACACATATTATTTAGGAAAAAATTCGAGAAAATAATTTGCGGTACCTAGTTTTTCTCATAAAACTGTTATGAGTAAAACTATGGCACAAAACTATTATGAGTAAAAACTACGGGCAATCAATGGTTAAAATTTTGAAAAACGAGTGAAGTTGCTAACAAATTTTTGGATTTTAGGAAATTTCCCTTCGAATTAAGTTGAAATGTCTCGCATATTAACACTTTAATAACCATGTCTCTGACTTTAAATATTAATTTAGAGTTCCATAAATCTCCACTTTCTAGAAACAAAGTCCAAATGCATGATAACTTTTATATTATTATTATTATTATTATTATTATTATTATTATTATTATTATTATTATTATTATTATTATTATTATTGTAAGTAATAAATTTTTAATACAGAAAGAAGACCAAAAAGCGGGAAATCACAATAAGGGAGGATAACAAAAGCATCTCCAAATTATCAGACCAGAGATGTTAGCAAGTATCTATTATATAATATTGTAACTAAATAATACTTTCTCCGTTCCATTGCGATGTTTAAGTTTAGGGCTGTCAAACTGATAATTCAAATACGGATATGCCTATATCCGTTTCCGCTTCCTCAATCATCGGATTCGAATACGGATAATATCCGCTTTATTTCAGATACGGATAATATCCGTTTTTTCTTAGATACGAATGCGGATATTTCGGACGAATATTGGATTTTTTGAATTTTTTGTTGCCCTTACCGTTTTGATGATGATTATAGAACATTTTCTATGATTAAATACAAATAATATATTTACATATGTATAAAGTATGTGTACAATTATATAAAATTTGTATAAACGTGGAATTTAATACATTTACACACACTATAAACTAAAAAAAATAAATTTTATATTATATATCTATATAATTTAAATATCATATATGTATTTAGTTTCAGATTCGAATATTCCGAATTCGGATACAGATAATATCTGCTTTTTCTCGGATACAGATAATATCCGCTTTTTCTCGGATACGGATGCGAATTTTTCGGACGAATATCGAATAGTAACGTAAAACTATTCGGCACGCATTTCGAGACTTCTATAAAGTATGGTTTCATAATGTTTTTTGAATTTTTTTTTGAATAAAAGTTTAAACATAAAACTCTTATTCAAAAAAAATTAAAAAAAAATTATGAAACTATATTTTAAACGAACATTGAAAAGCGTGCCGAAAAGTAACGTAAACAATCTAGTGGGACGGAAGGAGTATAGCCATTCTATTCATAGATGCTCTAAACCGAGCAAGGGAAAATCAGTAAGATTTCATTCAAATTTATTAAAACTTATCCAAAATAAATCTTACAATTAATTGTTTTTAAATAAAATATAATTTTAGTAATGAATTACTTAGATGTGGAAAGAGGCGGTGTTATAAAAATCAATGACTCGATCGAGTAATTTGTCCGAATACTCATTTCAACCCCTAATCTGATCCGAATTTCGAGTAATCGGGTTTAAAATCGAATTTGTAATATATTGGTCAAAAATCAATTTGACACTATACCGAGTTAAATTCAGATTTAATTTTCTCATTTTTTTATTACTTTGTGTTAACGGAGTAATTTGGTGAAAATAAATTTGCGAAGGGTTGTTGGAATTGTGGTGGTAGTTGACGACGACGAACAACTTAAGATGTTAGTTGACGACGTGAAACGGCGTAACATGTTTGGGATAAAGGTTTCGTATTTAGGGATGACTGAAATTGTTTGAATTATCGAATTTATAATGAAGACCAAATATAGAATTCCCTCTATTTCACAAGGGTTAATTCGTACCATAAAATGTGCCTAAATACCCCTATGTATAGAGGATCATGCCAAAGATAGTTTTTCCTGGTCGAAACCAAATTCCAAACTTTGGTGAGGACTTTTCCTGGTCGAGGCGCAATGTCAACCTTTCATGGTCGAGACCCAGTGTCAGTCTGATAGAGTATATTTTTATATATATTTTATTCTCATATTTATTGTATTTTACACTGATTTGAATATTTATTTAATAGGTTTTGATGTTTTGTTGCAGGATACAAGAAAATTCTATAGTTGGAAGGATTTGGAGCAAAAAGTCCTATTTTGGAGTGGAAATAGAAGAAAATTCGTAATATTGGACTGCACGGGCTACAAATACTATTTAGGCCGTATCTAGAGATCCAGATCGGCTTGCCAATGAAGCGAAAATCCGATCCGACCCGATCCGAGGTCATTTTAGCGGATATGGATCAACCTATTAAAAATCCGATCCGGGATCCAATTCTATAAGAAAAATCCGATTATAAATGGAGCGGATATGGATTTAGGTCGATCCGATCCGTTAATAACCTGATCTGGTTTATATATATATATGTAATGGTTGATTGGTGTCATGAAACTGCTTATCTATATGATAATGTAGTACATATGAAATCAGGTGCCGAGTTTTACGTTATATTAGCCTGTTAATTAAAATGTAATGCACAAATAGCAGATGGTTTATACAAAGAGACAATCAAATTATAACTGAAAAGTAAAATTTTGTCTTAAAGACATGACTGGTTATTTGGTGATTCTACCTGGCAGCAAGTATAGCTGGTGAATTGAGCTGTTAAAATAGAAAGAAAAGTAGTAATGCAGTATGAGTCTTGATCTTTCCTCTAAATCATGCTTTAAGGCTAATGTACTCTAACTTCTGATCCCTGTTTTTAATTATATTTTTTTTTGTAAAAAAATACTAGAGTTAACATCACATTTTATCCAGTTTTCATTACTTGTACAGATTGTTTTGAGCCAGGCATATTAATTATTACAAACTTGTTTTACTACGACTAAAGAAGTGTTGGGGCTAAGGGAGTTTAACATTGAATGAGTACTTCGCTCACAATTATTTTTGGTCATCTGTTAATAATAGCAATCACGTCCGAGTTTTAAATTTGTAAAAAATATATATAAATAATTAGAGCGGATATCCGATCCAAAATCCGTGATCCGAACGGATCCGGATATGGATCGGCCTATAAAAAATCTGGGACCGATCCGATCTGAATCCAAAAAAATAAATGGATACATATATGGATTTAAGTCGATCTGGTCCAAACCCGATCCATTGACATGCCTAGATCCAGAATTCCGATTTTGATGATCCTACACTCCACGCGAAGCTCACAGAATTTTCTTTAATTCAGAGATGGTCCAGTAAGGAGAATTCAGCGGGAGCAGCCCATAAACAAGGAAAAACAGAGACCTGCTAATTTTTACAAAAGAATCCTATTCGATTTAGAAGTGTCTCTTGTAATTTGATTAGAATAAGAAAATACTTTGATTATTAGATTTAACATCAGATTTTATTATTAGTTTGAGTTTTTGTTTTTATTAGCTTGGGAGAACATAGATACATACGAGCCTTTATTGGAAGCTAGGGTTTGGTTCATTTTTTTCATTACTTTCTTTACCTTGGATACTTGTTCTTCAATAATATAAGTTTGAGGTACTTCTTTATCTTCTTTGTTTATTTTAGTATATGTTTTATATGGCTTTCTCAGTTGTTTTCCTTATTTTTATTCCTAGCATGAGTGAGTAGTCGTAATCTAGGGCGCATGGATAACCATGTTTACACCATTATAATGATTTAATTTTCACTGTATTTTGACTGGTTTAAGTGATTCTAATTGATATATTTTAATGCTTAGTTTGTGTAATTGACCAATATCATAGACTAATGATATGCAATAATGGTACTAGATCGAGAGATAGTGTACTAATTAGAGGCATACATACGATTAGACGAATGAATGTGAATGCGAGAGTATCATTGAATTTCTGAGAGCGTTGATACTCGAGAGAGATCAACATATGTTCTAATCACTTGACCAATTAAATTACTAAAAGTTATTATTGTGTAATCATGTTACAAGAGTGTTAATAATTGAGAGAGATTGACAAACTCTAGTTGCGTGACCACTTTAGTCGCTTTAGATTAGGAACCAGTTTGGTGTAAGTATGGTAAACCCGATTGCCCTAGACTTTAAGTTAATTGATTCTCAAAACATAGTTATTTGCATTATTTAGTTATAGAAATTCCCAACAATCATTGTCACTATAGGAACAATTTGCAATAATTAGATTAAAATTCATGAGATTTGTCTCCTTGTGGATTCGACCCGTACTTGCTAGTTTCTGCTAACAACAGATACCGTGCACTTGCGGTATATATAAAATAACACATTAAGTCTCATTGGAGGTTTACTTCCAACTGAGGCATATTTCACTGTTTTATCTTGTTTTAGTTGTTGATGCCCAGGTCCAAAAAAGAAGCAGAAGTAACTCCTCTTAGTTTGGATTCTGGGATTACTTGTCATCAATACTTAGATCGAGTAAGGAAACAAAGGCAGAAAAATCTCGGTGATTCAAAGATCATAATGGCAGAACTTCCTATTAAATCTTTGAAGAACTATTCACAACCCTCTCCGAGTGGTGTGCCTACTGGCCTTACTATGCCAACTATTGAAGCAACAAATTTTGATACTATAATATTATAAAAATAATGATACCATTGGTCGCCATCCACATTTCACTTATGTACATCTTCAGAGCTCGTTCGATCAATAGATCCCGTTATAAGTCATATAATAACTTCAGAAAGTCCGTTGAAAAGTCTTCGTAAATGGATCATTATATAAAATTCCTATTTATTAAGTCTTGTATCTTCAATGTTGTGACTTCACGTTCAATATTTTAATAATTCGACCATAGTTGCGCTCTACGAGATTTACAATCATAACTTTGAATTTCTTCTACGCCACTTAGAATAACCACTGGTCATTCAACATGTCGACTCTTTTGCTAACAATAATATTCTTCCTTTAGAAAAGTCTGGAAATTCCTCAATCTTCTTTGATCATACTTAAGCTTTTTTGAAATCAACGAATTTTTTAAACTCTTATATTCTCAAGAATTGGTTGAAAAATTTCTCTGCACGCTAATTCTGTTGTTAACATTATCAAACAAGATTTGCATTCTTTTGTCGGGAACAATTGAAACTTCTCCGTAATGGCGAGTCCACTTGACCTTATGAATTAGCCATACGAATTTTAGAACAAGTATTCTTCATGGTAATCTGAATCTTATAACAAGAAACTCAAGTAGTAATTTGACAACCAAGTTTTAAAACTTATTTTGTTTAAAGAACTTTTAGAAGTTTTGTTAAGAAAAAAAATCTTTGTTGAAAACTTGCTCAAAATTTTGAAAATCGCATATCTGGTTGTCATTACTATATGAGTTGGTTGTTGTCCTTTTAACCTTAACAAGGTATCAAATTGAAGAAATAATCACATAAGAGTCCATCCACTTCAATCTACCTTCGACCATTATTGGGTCCATCTTGTTTGCATTAGTCGATGAAAACTTCAATTATCGCTGCATATTATCTTATTCGTAACTTCACTTCAAGGCTCCCATACTGGTAATACTCCCATTATCATTTTTGCTATCGTTAAGTACAACAATTCTATTCTATAAACAAGATCTGTTGATATCACATCATGTAACGACTGAGAATTTTGCGACATGATAAAGTGAATAAAGTATAATTCTGTGGTGTAATTATAAATTATGTGATTAAATAAAGGGATAAATGATTTTTTTGGTTAATTGTCTTTATTTTATATAAGTAACTAGGAACGTAAAAAGACCCGTTCTAGTGTGATGAGTCAGCTTAGGGGATAAGCCGTGTTATTGGGCCGTCAGGTAGAACCAAACCCGTCTTAAAAGGGATTAAAGTGTTTAAATGTGAACTATGTGCTATTGTATGAAATAAGAATTTTTAAGTGAGTATTATATTCCAATGATGTGTCAGTTAATATAAAGAGAATGATTGTGAAGCGTATCTGAAAACGCTCAGCGTCGGGCCGTCAGACAGGACGCGACCCGTTACGCGAAAAAGGGAAGTAATGATAAAAAGGAAAATTTTGTGATCAAGTATGAGTTGTGATGCATGAATCTATGTGTTTGCTTGTCTGTATGCATGATTACGTGATCTGAATGATTTTAAGGTATTTATTTGATTTAAAATAAGATTTATTGAACCTTTAAATATTTTTATAAAATTATCCGAGTATGTTCAATGCGTGAAATTTATTTTTTTATATTCAAAATAGTTGTAGAGACTTTACAAAAATGATAGATGAAATTATTTGGTGATCGGTGTATTTTAAAATAATCTTATCGAGTTATAATTCTATTTTGAGCGTAATCTTATAAAATTCATAGAAAATAAACCATACCCTTAAAAATTATTTTAAAATATGGTTGGAAAGTTAATTTCGAGATCTATTTTCTAAAAATAATATTCATGGTATTTTCATCTTTTCTGAATAAATTATCTATTAATCAAATTCATTTTTGATTTAAGTATAAAGGAAATCGGAAGTTTGATTTGCAAATTACCAAAATGTCCTCCTTGGTGGCTATAAAAGAGAGCACACCCTCCCCACTTCTCTCTTTTCTCTCTTCTCTCACTCCCGAACTCTCTCCCCTCCCCCTCTCTCTCTCATACACTCCCTCCTTCTCTCTCTTACATGCAAAGCCTAAATCTAGTTGGAAATCATAGTTTTCACCATTAATCTTCCTTATTTCTCATTCTCTATCCGATTATCTTTTGCATGTAAGTGTTCAAGTTAATTTCGAAATCAACTTCTTTTGATTTTACCTAAGAAAATCTCAGTTTCTTAGTGCATAATCATAAAAGAAGTATAGTGGATGTTGTGTTGTATTTTCTTCGGTTTTGTTTAATGATAGTTCGTGTTTAATGATAGTTCAAATTTTGATGTTAAAAAGGGGTTTTTGATTTTGAATGATGAGTTGCTTATTTGTTTTAGTGTTAAACTTGATATTGGATATAAATCTTTGTTTTTATGAAAGTTTCATGGCATGTATGTAAGGTTTAAGTATAATCAAATGAGTTTAGTTTAATTTGTAAAGAAAATGAGTTGAATGGTTAAGTTAAAGGTTAAAATGAGTTGAAATTGTGATTTAAAGCCTTGCATGTCAAAATTGATTTATGCATGTGCGTTTTTTTGAAAAACTCGAATGGGTCTTATGATTGGAAAGGGATTATGTTGATTTTGTGGGCTTATATGCTAATTGCTTTAGCTACTAGTGATAATCGTAATGAGTACTTGGTTGCATGTCAATTTTGGATGGTGTTTGTGTTGATTTTAGGTTCGATTTTTTGATAATTAAAAGAGGGTTTTGATTTTTGATTTTGATTTTAATTTGGCTTTTGGATTAAAAAAGGATGAGACTTGATTATGTAAGTGATTTTTGTACTTTCATGTTATTAAATGAGGTTTAATTGTGTTTGATGATGTTTGATTGTAATTGAGTGCACTTGGTTGTGTTTGGTTGTAAGGGCCGAATAGTTAAGGGTATAAAAGGAGTTAATTTGATCCTACGATTTCACCGATTGAATATGCATGTAAGATTTCTTGGAATTAAATGGGTTATTTGGTGATTTTGGTTCGAATTAAGTGAAAGAAAAGGGAGGATTGAGTCGTTTGATTGTAAAATTGCTAATATAATTCAAGTATAGAGTTTGGGTATAAAGATTATATGTTATATGTTGTAATAGCGTCGCAATATGTGATTCGATGACTATTTGGTTAAAGTATACGAGTTATGGTATAAGCGTGCCTTGTGTATATGATTGAGTATATATATACTTTTAGGGTGTTGCGATAAAGGGAAATTGTTAAATGTTCCGGGAACGTCGAATGGGAATCTAATTAGGGTTTTAATTTTTGGATTGTAGATTCGGAGCGTGAGGGCATTCAGGCTGGGAAAGGGAAAGGTGTACTAGGTGACAGTAGTTCAACCCTTGTGAAACATGAAAGCGAATTCAGGCAAGTAACTCTGCCTACTTGTAAAAGTTGTGTATTGGAAGGATATTGATGATGTCATGATAGATTAATGATCTTTTATAACACTTGTGATAACCTGTTACTGATTTTTGAGAAACCCTGTTATTGGTCCTTGTGATAACCTGTTATTGATTCTTGAGAAACCTTGTTATTGTTTCTTGTGAATCTGTTATTGTTCCTTGTGAACCTGTTATTGATTCTTGTAATGACTTGATATGATTATTGTTCAAACCTTTATAGTAACCTTTTTATTCATATCTTGATCACCTGTTGATACCTTGAATTCTTGTAAACCCTATACGAACCTTTATGAACCCCCTTGCGTAATGATCCTTCATTCGTTCGATTACCTTATTCCATAATGATCCTTGGAACTGTTTTGATTCCCTAACTTTTATACCTTGTTATCATTTGATCAAGATCCTTAGCATTGAACTTTGCTTACCTTTGATTCATTCACTTTCTTTGAATTCTTGAAATTAAACTTAAGAATGAGTTTCGACTTGAAAGAGTCTGAATGATTTCATATTCTTGGTAATGTTAAAATGAACTTAGTAAAACCTTTATTTTTCAACACAAGGTTTTTCAAATGAATTCCTGATGGATTGGATTGAGACGTAAGAGACTAGTGGGACTAGTCCAGTCATATAAGAGACTAGAGAGGCTAGTCCAATTTAAGGCTGAAATTATGTCATCGGTACCTTAACGACCAGATGGAGGTCGGTACGGGATGATCACTCGTATTATTATTATTATTATTATTATTATTATTATTATTATTATTATTATTATTATTATTATTATTATTAGTATGAATTGAAAGTCGAAGTAGTCTAATCAAGGGTTCCCTATCACTTTATAAAGGATATTGAATACATTGCTTTAGCAAATTGCTTCAGCAAATTGCTTCAGCAAATACTTCTTTGAAAATGAAATGGCTTATAATGTTTTGAAAAGAGTTGATCATTATATTGATTAGCATACAGCTTGTGAACCCTGATTCTTATTGTGAATAGATTTTGATTATTGCATCATAGAACTGTCATTTAGTTACTTGCTGAGTTTTTTACTCATATATTATATTTTGTTCTAACCATGGCAGTTAAGCAAGAGGATGGCCAGACTTAGGCGCATTGCTCGTAAGAGCGTACCTAGTGGCCCCTACCGTGTTGTAGGCTTCCAGATGCTGGAGCAGGTAGTACAGGTTATGTGTGAGCAAGCGCTTAGTCGGAAAGTTTGTAAAGATACAATGGGCTATCTTTCGGTTCCAAGTCAGAATCGATTATGTAAAATTGGTATTATGTTGGGTTGTAATTTATATAATATGGTTGGTAGTTGTAATCTTGTTTCAAACTTTATCTTGTTAGATCCTGTTAATAGTTAATCGGGGTTTATGCTTATTTATTGTTAGTTTAATGTTGTGTGGCTCCGCATTTCCTAACCCCGAGATTGAGGGCGTCACACATCACATCGCTACTATACATATCATATTCGTTATAACACCATCATCTAACTCCAAGAAAACTCTGGATCTCCAATCTTCTCAAACTCCTTCAAAATCTATCTAGCCCATTCTACAAAATAATCATGGGTGGCATGCTCACTAGTGGCTTCATATAACCTGGTGACAACTATCCTCCAGAACACATGAATCCTCTCTCTAAGCTTCTTCTCATCTTTCTCAATATCTCAGGCATTCACAATATATTGTAGCTCTCGTATCCATCCTTGTAGGTGTTGTTGCTCCATGAGACAGGTCTCACACTGATGGTATAGAACAGGGTGTGGGGTTTACTGAAAAGATGTACTCAAAGTTGAATATCCGGTTGAACCAAAATTAACAGGTGGTGGTCCTTGAATAGGTGGTCTCACATTAGAGGCTGGTAGAATAGCTTAAAGAGGTGCGACTTGTCACAACAGGAGGTGAAATACTGATCTGATCTAAGTGGGGGTGATGGTCCATAAATGGAAGAATGAAATACTGATCAGATCTAAGTGGGGGTGATGGTCCACAAATAGAAGGCTCAGAATGATTAGATGGAAACAAGGTAATAGGATCTGCCCAATCGGATGCCCTATCTTTCTATTTCTTATTCCTAATCCTAACCCTCTACCCAATCCCGACAATCTAGGCTTGTTTCAGTGACTTATAACATGTAGCTCTGATACCAACCTGTGACGCCCTCCAAACCCGGGTCAGAAGTTTGGGGTTCACAACACACACACACAAAATATATAAAGCAGTATATAAATTATTATATGCAATGACCCTTCTTTACACAACCACGAATCGCAACAGTTAAAGTATGAAAAAAAGCCACAGCCTTAACATTTATTACATCGTACCAAATACCAACTAGTTTAACTTACAACTGAAAATAAAATTATTCTTACAATCTTGCATAACTCAACTACAATATAAAGCTCCTGTTAGCTCGATCAAGCTCAACCTGGAATCCTAGCTCGCACACTGTACTGGGAATCCTCTCTACCAATAATTTCCTTTTTAACTGTAAAATAACATAAATAGATCTGCAAGAGTAAGTTAACTAGCTCAGCAAGTCAGAATAACAATAACTGAGGTTAAACAACGATCAATTGAAATGATCCAGAGGAATCAAGTTTCTTATCAAACAATCAGTAAAATTGGATATTCATTTTTTAATTTTAAAAATAAGGTTAGGCTGATGATCAGTCACGCACTAACCCCGAGTAAGGCACACAGCTCTGCTCTATACAATGGATCCAAGGCACACATTGGCCTAATACAACCACGAATCTGGTCTACATAAAGAAAACTATCTAATTCTAAAACAATTCAATATGATAAACATTTTAATTCAATAAAACAAAATCATAATTAACATTAATAGGACATTTGTTTCAGTGCATAATACAATTCATGAGTATCACCAGGGTATATCAAGGTATATATATGAATAATGGCTTCAAGCCTTTAGAAGAATCAGGTTTTAGATGAACAATGTAAAATTACACCTAGAGGGGGGTGAATAGGTGAATATTCTAAATTAAATAGAATATGTTAGGTCTTACAATACTGTAGAAGGGGGTTGAATATAGTGTTAATACAATCAAATCGATTTAACACACGTATGTAACAAAGATCAAGTATATTGAATAAACTCTGTTACAATAAGAACAATTGTTCTCTCTCAGTGATGAACAAATATCACTAAGAGCTGCTAGGTTACAATGTATAATCTTCTCGATAATGATAACACATATAGTGTAAACCCTAAGTCTGTGTTTATATAGTACACAATTACAAGATAACTTCTAATTGATATGAAATATAATTCTGTCTCCTAAAAATATATCAATCAGATATCTTCTACAAGTCTTCCAGTCTTCTAACTCTTTCCATGCATATCTTCATTTGTTTTAGTCTCGATCTTCTACTGTGTTATTCCTAGTGGACTAACAATGAGATTTACAGAAGGGGGGTTGAATATAAATCTCAAAACTTTTTCAAGTTTTGAGCAATTTTAAAGGCTTTGTGTTCAAGATAAACAAGTGTGTGAATTGCTTTAAGCTAATACAGACAAATATATATTCAAGCACTAATGTAAAGAACACAACAAACCTTAAAAACTTTTCTGGTGGATTGTTGTTCCACCAAAGATGGTATTTCAGAAAATCTGTGATTCAAGATGTTGATCACAGCTGCATCCTAGTACAAACTAGATAATTTTTCTCTCAAGATTTTTCTAAACAGCACTGGAAAAATTCTTATCTAATTACTAGCTGCTACTTGGTTTATATATCACCAAGTGTACAAGTGAAGACAAAGATAAAAATACAATAATAAAATAAGTTCTCCACTTGTTTCTTCTCCATATCACTCAAGTACTTTGTTGACTATTGCCTCTTTGTACTAGAGTAGAACGGCTGCTTTTTCTGATGTTCCTGAAATTAGGCTTCCACATTTCAGTTATCTCTGTCAACCCATGTGCCTCTGTCTGCTGTTACAACTACCACTTATCAACTGCTATTTAACAGAACATCCGTTGAAGCCTTCATCCGTTGATGACTTTATCCGTTGATGTGTTAGCAGTTGAAGCTCTATCCGTTGAAGCTTTAGAGACATCCGTTGTAGCTTTGTTTCTCATCCGTTGAAGGTCTTTAAGACATCCGTTGATACCACTTCATTTATACAAAATTACAAGGCATGAAATATTTACAATTGGCCTTCCTATTTGCATATCTTCTAGTAGTCAACATGACTTATATTTTCTCCCAACTTCTAAGAATTATATCTTAAATACAGAGACTGAAATGTGCTACAACACTAGACTTATTTCTAAGTAAAGCTGCACCATCAACGGATAGCCAATGTGGTCTTATCCGTTGAGGCTGCAAACACTAAACTTCTACTTAAGTGTTTTGTTAAACATATCATCAAACTAATGCACATATATTCCTAACAATCTCCCCCTATTTATGTCTATAAGAATTGTAGACATAAATTCAGGGTTAACTTGATGATAACAAAACACTTAACAAATATATGAATTGAAACTAAGTAGAAATTTAGAAGTGCTGCAAAAGTGTATGTACTAGGAGGTAATTGAAGATTTACAGAATTTCCAAGGGTGCTCCTTTAGTCTGAGCAAATCATCTTTTTCTTCTTTGTTCCCTTGTTTTCTTTCCTAGCCCTTTGTCATTTTCCTCAATTTGGAGTTGGAGTTGTCTGTAGAATTCAGCTTCATCTTCATCACTGATATCCAACTTAGATTGCATTTCCTTGAGAGTTTCATTGCTGGCAATCTTGAGTTGGTCTTCAAGTCTGAAAAATCTTCTGACTCCTTTATCATCTCTAAATTCCATCAACCAATGAGGTGATTTGTGGATTGTAATTCCCCTTTCTTGAATAAGTAAAGTTCTGGGCAAAGCATTGGGCTCCCTCCAAGTTTTCCTTATGTTGGCAATCTTGTTGAGAATTTCAGTCTTGGCAGTCCTGGTAAAGCCAGAATCCTTTTGTATGGCTGAAAAGACTCTGATCAAGGTAGAGTAGCCTTCATTCAGAATCCTGTAGAGAGGCCATGTTCTTTCCCCAGCTCCTTTGTATCTGAACACCAATCTCTCTGGTAGCTGTCTGTAGGCAGCTATTCCCCTTACATCCTCCAGCTCATCCAGATAGAGTTCAATGTCTGAAATTTCTTTTATGTCATAGATGTGAACATAATCATATTTAGAAATGGGTGGCTTAGGCTTAGGTTTTTGTTTTTGAGTGAATTTCTTAGAGGTTAGGGGAGGTGTAGATTTGGATTTTCTTTTTTGTTTCTTTGGTAGTGGAATGGTGGTTAAAAAAGTAGGCAATTTGATGGTGTCCCAATCAATAGGTTCCTCTTTTGGGATGATTAGTTCACCATGGATGTTTATAGTGGGATCAACAACACAAGGTTCAGGTATGGAAGGTAGTGGTTTAGATATTGATTTAGTTTCTTCAGTGTTATCTTCACTCCTTCTATGTGCCTTGGCCTTTCTTCTGTTTCCCTTCTGCCATTCCTCTCTTTCCTCCATACTCTCACCAAATATACTCCCAAAAACCTCATATAGGTTTGCAATCTTGTCTTCACCCCTGACTTCAATTCCTTTCTCTCCTTCAACTTGACTTGACTTTAGCTGTTGTTCAAGCTTTGCTTGTGCTCTTTTGTCAGCCTTGAGCTTTTCAGCTTCTTTCTTCAACCTTTTGGTTTCTTCCCTCTTGGCCTTTGGAAATTTGGGATGTCCTTGCATCACACAGATACTCTTTCCCTCTCTAAAGATAATGGCCATTTTCATTCTTTCAACTATGTCCTTGGTCTCCTTGTACTTTATGATGTTAGCACCCAAAACTTTGTCTTCATCAGGCTTTGGAAGAGGAAAGTCCACTTCTTTCATCTGAGCAAAGTCTAGGGGGTTCTTTCCCGAGTCCTTGCTGGATCTAGTGTTGGGCTTGAGAACCATAGGTTTTAGATTCTTGAAAGAAGTCTCTCCAACCTTATTCCTCCTTTCTGGCTTGTGCTCCATAATGATTGGTTCAACCTTTGTGCTATATTTCACATATATTGATTTATCTTGTGTTGAGCCAAACACTTGTTGCACCCTTTCATCAATTCTCCTCCTTTGCTCTTTTACTTGAATTTCAGCTGCTGCTAGCTGGATTAGGTCAATTCCATCAGGCTTTCCTTTGATTTGCATAATTGGAGAAGTAGTGATGGCAGGAACTAGCACTTTAGATATCTGAATTTTTGTAGATGGCTCTCCTTCCCCTTCCCTTTTTCTCTCCCCCTTTTTGTTATCATCAAGGAGAGGGGTCAAGCCTTGTGCCTTTGCCAGCTGCATAAGTAGACTTGTTTGAGATTGTTGGTTGTGAAGAATGCTGGCCACAGAATTTTCAATAACTTGGACTCTGTCTTCTAACTTAGCCAGCCTCTTTTCAGTATTTGAATCCTTTTTCAATCTCAACAATAAGTCATTCATTGTACCATAGAGCATGACTGAATCCAATTTTTCTGAATTGTAGGATTTCAAGTCAGCAATATCCTTCTTGAGTTCATCCACACTCAGATTCTGTCTTACTTGCTGCAACTTCATGAGATGCAGTGAGTCCAGGTGAGCTGTAAGGATTGCCTTGGTACCAGCATGTGAAGTTTTCTGAATGGCCTGTTGGATAGTACTGATTTGTTTGACTAAGGAGACATTGAATTGCCCTGATGTAGACTCCTTTGTCAAGGCCCATTCAGGTAAATTTGGAATAGAACTAGGGCCTTCATCTCCCCCTAAGTTCATGCTTCCATCAAAAGAAACAGAGTCATCATCATCAGAATTTACTCCAAATTCCTCAGATGACTCACCAGCTGTAGAAGGCATCTTTCTAATAACAGCTTTATCCCTTTGAAGAGATTCTGTTGTATGTACTAGATGTAGTGTCTTTTCTGCCTCCTCATTACCCTGAGCAGCCAACAACTGATAGGCTGACACAGGATGAGTAAAAGTGTCAGCATCCAAGGAGATGTTATCAATTACAGCTTTGTAATGTTGCTGAAATTGTCTTTCCTTTTCAGCATCATCAACAATCATTGACTCACTAGCAATGGCTGGATCCACCCTTATATCTGCTGTACCTGCCTTTCTCTCTTTTTCTCTATATTCTTGCATCAGGGGCTCCCCCTGGCTCACACTCCTCACACCCTCACCTTCACCTACTAAGGTGGTACTCCTCTCACTTACTTTTGCCATGCTGGAAGAAATAGCATGCTTATTTGAGCTCTCAATCTCTCCTTTTGCCTGGGAGCAACCCAGCCTCTCACTCAAATTGTCACTCCCTTCCCTCAGTCCTAAAAGTGATTGTACAGTAATCATGTCTTCTACACTTGGAATTGTTTCAGTTGAGTGTGTAGAGACTATCAACGGATATGGAATAGCTGTTGAAGGTGACACTGATGGTATCAACGGATAACTGCTGTTAAGCTTATCCGTTGAAGAACAACCACTTGTCAACGGATGAGTGATATCCGTTGAAGAAGGAAAAGAAGTAGAAATTGAAAGTGATATAACTGTTGAATCTGTGTGGATTGATTTGAGTTTTGGTGACACAGATCCTTCAATTACATCTGAAAGAATTTGCGGGTGATCCAACAAATCATCTAAAAGATGATGATCACCTGTATTTGAGTGGGGCTCCTCCCTGAGTTGTAAAGAGGGAGAATCAGGAATTGATGGGAATAACATATCCACATCCAGAGATGGTGATGAAGTGTGTGGTGATTGATGTGTGTGAATTGTGAGAGAATGGGGCTGTGACTCCACATTTGTTGGAGCCACATCAAACTGAGTTTGAGAAGGCATAGATACAGATGGATGTATCTGTGCAGTGTGTGCACCCTGTGTAGAAGATTGGGTTCTAGCCCTCTTTCTTCTAATAAAAGCTTTTGTTGGCGAGTGTTTGGCTTCAGTGTCCCTCCCTCGTTTGTTCTGTGTTCCTGGTTGGGAACTATTTTCAATAGTTACATCCTTTTGGGAGGATGCAGCTAGGGATATGCTAGAGACCTTTTCAACCACCACAGCTTTTTGAGAAACTGTGGCTTGGCTAGCTTGGGAAGCACTTATCTCTCCTTCCTTATCCTGGGGGTTTCTTTGATGTTCACCCCTCCCCTCACCACTCACACCCTGTTCACTCCCCTCAGGGTTAAGGGTAGGTGTTACAACTGTTGTCTTTTGAGAAACAACAGAGGTGGTTTTCTTTGTCTTTGATTTTGAAATTTTAGTTTTGGTGTCCTTGGTAGGAATCTGTTGGGGCATTGTCACAGATTCCATGGGCACACTAGAAGATAAAGACATAGAGGGGTTGGAAGAAGTAGGAGTTGTAGAAACAATTACCTCATTTACCTGAGGTGCATCCATGATTGGTAAATATACCAATGGTACACTGCTGTTGAAATCCATTCTCAATAAATCTGCAAGAACTCTTTTCTCTTGTGCCCAGCACTTGAGTTTAGTATTCTCATTGGTTATGACCAAACCTTCAGCAACATGGTTAGCCAATAACATAAAGAATCTAGCATAATAGATGTTATTAGGTCTATTAGCTTTGTTACCTAATCTAGTACCCAATTCTAGGATAACATAATTGCTAAAGTTAAAATACCTATCAGAAACAAGCATATAAAGCATATTAACAAGAGATGAAGTTATGGCATCAAAATTACTAATTTTCCCAGAGAAAACCTTGATAAAGGCATCCCCAAGAAAACTCCATTCTTTCCTAAGGCCTTTTCTTTTAATACTCCCTAAACTAGCAGAGTTAAGAGAATAACCTATGGAATCTAACATGCTGGATATATCATTATTAGTGTGTGGTGTCATGGCATTGTTCTCAGGCAATTTAAAACATGCTAGTAAATCATCACAGTTAACACAGTGATTTTTACCTTTGAGAGTGAAAGAGATGGTCATATCTATGGAGTTGAACTCAGCAGTTGTCCAAATCTCCTCAACTACTTCACAGTAAATCGTTGGGGCTTCCAGCATTGCATAGCTAAGTTTACAGTTTTTGATGAAGTCCATCATTTTGTGATAATCTGAGTGGGCTTCATTCTTTGCTACCAAAGCTATGAAATTGTTCTTCTCATAGATGAACCCAGATTGAGACATAATTTTTACTACTGGTGCCATTGTTGTAAGTAGAAATTGCAGAGAATAACTTGAAGGTTTTGCAGAGAGTAAATGGTAAAAGCTTTGAAGTTTCAAGAAAGCGTAAAGTAAAAATGAAAAATCAGAAGGGCTTATATACTTTCTCAAATTAAAAAGCATAAATAAAAGATTAAACAATAAATATATGTAAGTGAGTTTCAGCCGTTTAAGAATAAACTGTAAGTATTCTAAAAACTACCTTTAAAACAAATACATACAGTTGTATGTGTGAGTATCAACGGTTAAGAAAATAGAATCAACGACTGTAAGACACTTGAATCGACTGATGTGACATTTCAACGGATAAAGTAAATTGTCATCCGTTGAAAAGTACTACAGTTTTATCCGTTGACGGATAAAAATTCCAGAAATGTATATGTCTTTCAACGGATAATGAACATCCGTTGATGGAACAATTTTGACTTTCAACGGATAGGAAATACCCATTGTTGGAATAAACCGTGTTAAGAAGTCAAATTTGTTCTAGCAACTAATACATTTCAGGCTTCAATTCAAATTGCAATAAGGACATAAATTTTATGAGTAATTAAGCATACCTAGCTCACTTACCAATCTTGTGAATGTTGATTCATCAAGTGGCTTGGTAAATATGTCTGCAATTTGTTGTTCACTTGGAACAAAATGTAGTTCCACTGTACCATTCATGACATGCTCCCTGATGAAGTGGTACTTGATATCAATGTGCTTGGTCCTTGAGTGCTGCACAGGATTCTCTGTTATGGCTATGGCACTTGTGTTGTCACAAAAGATAGGAATTTTGTCAACATGAAGTCCATAATCAAGGAGTTGATTCCTCATCCATAACACTTGAGAGCAGCAACTTCCAGCAGCAATGTATTCAACCTCAGCTGTAGAAGTAGAGACTGAATTTTGCTTTTTGCTAAACCATGATACAAGCTTGTTTCCCAGGAATTGGCAGGAGCCTGTTGTACTTTTCCTGTCTATTTTGCAACCTGTATAGTCTGCATCTGAATAACCAATTAGATCAAAGCCAGACTCTCTAGGATACCAAATACCTAAATTTGGTGTACCCTTGAGATATCTGAAAATCCTCTTGATAGCAATTAAGTGAGACTCCCTAGGATCAGCTTGAAATCTAGCACACAGACATGTAGCAAATATTATATCTGGTCTGCTAGCAGTTAAATATAAAAGTGAACCAACCATGCCTCTATAACTTGTAATGTCCACAGACCTTTCAATCTTATTTAATTCAAGTTTGGTGACAGTGGCCATGGGAGTTTTTGCAGATGAACATTCCATTAAGTCAAACTTCTTTAAAAGATCATGAATATATTTAGTTTGACTAATAAAAATTCCATCACTAACTTGTTTAACTTGTAAACCAAGAAAATAGGTTAGTTCTCCCATCAGGCTCATTTCATAATTACTTTGCATTAGCTTAGCAAACTTTTTGCAAAGTTTATTATCTTTAAAACCAAATATTATGTCATCTACATAAATTTGAACAAGTATAATAGAGCCATTAACATTCCTAAAGAAGAGAGTTTTGTCAACAGTACCTCTAGTGAAGTGATTCTCCAAAAGGAATTTTGATAGGGTTTCATACCAGGCTCTAGGTGCTTGCTTCAGTCCATAGAGTGCTTTCAACAGATAATACACATAGTTTGGAAAATTTGGATCTTCAAACCCTGGAGGTTGAATTACATAGACTTCTTCCTCCAATTTCCCATTTAGAAATGCACTCTTGACATCCATTTGATAGACTTTGAAATTGGCATGGGCTGCATAGGCTAGAAAAATTCTGATGGCTTCAAGTCTTGCAACAGGAGCATATGTTTCATCAAAATCTATTCCCTCTTGTTGAGAATAGCCTTTAGCAACCAATCTGGCTTTATTCCTTATGACAATGCCATTTTCATCCATCTTGTTTCTGAATACCCATTTTGTGTCAATAGGACTCTTGTTCTTTGGTTTGGGTACCAGCTTCCAAACTTTGTTTCTCTCAAATTGGTTCAGCTCTTCCTGCATAGCTAATATCCAATCTGGATCCAATAAAGCTTCTTCCACTTTCTTAGGTTCCTCCTGAGATAGAAAACTACTATACAGACATTCATCTTGAGTAGCTTTTCTTGTTTGCACTTTAGATGATGCATCACCAATGATTAGTTCAAAGGGATGATTCTTGGTCCATTTCCTTTGAGGTGGAAGATTTGCTCTAGATGACGTGGCCTCAGTATTGTCATGATGTGAGACAGAGTGTTGATTAGTTGAAACTCCCCCTGAGTTGTTGGTTCTTTGCAGGGAATTTGGAGTTCTATCAACTGTTGATGTAAATCGATTATCCGTTGATGAACTATGATCAACGGATGCTTCATTTTGTACTTCAACGGATGATGCACTATGTCTTTCAACGGATACTGCATTGCCTCTATCAACGGATGCAGAATTTTGTGCATTATCCAAGGGCATATTTTGAATCCCTTTTGACGTGTCATCTCCATCAATCTCCTCTTCACTATCATCACAATATATCTCAATGTTGTCAAATTTGAGTCTCTCATGGTGTCCCTCATCTGTTAGTCCATCAATCTTTTTATCATCAAACACAACATGCACAGATTCCATAACAATGTTGGTTCTTAGATTGTAGACCCTATAAGATTTTCCAGCTGAGTAACCAACAAATATCCCTTCATCAGCCTTTGCATCAAACTTTCCTTTATGGTCAGATTGATTCCTCAGTATAAAGCATTTACATCCAAAGACATGAAGAAAGTTTAGAGTTGGTTTTCTTCTCTTGAACAACTGATAAGAAGTCATGCCTTTAGCTTGATTGATCAAAGAAATATTCTGAGTGTAGCAGGCACAATTAACAGCTTCAGCCCAGAAATATGTGGGTAACTTTGATTCTTCAAGCATTATTCTGGCAGCCTCAATCAAAGATCTGTTCTTTCTTTCAACTACCCCATTTTGCTGAGGTGTTCTTGGAGCTGAGAACTCATGCATGATTCCATTTTCTTCACAGAACAGCCTTATTGACAAATTCTTTAACTCAGTTCCATTGTCACTCCTGATATTCCTAACCTTCAAGTCAGGATGATTATTGACTTGCCTGATGTGATTGATAATGATTTCACTTGCTTCATCCTTTGATCCAAGAAAATAGACCCATGAAAACTTTGAGAAATCATCTACAATCACTAAGCAATATCTTTTTCTTGCAATTGACAATACATTGACTGGTCCAAACAAATCCATATGCAGCAGCTGTAATGGTTCATCAATTGTTGTTTCAAGCTTCTTTTTGAATGATGCTTTCCTTTGTTTGCCTTTCTGACAAGCATCACACAAACCATCCCTTGAGAATTCAACTAGAGGAATTCCTCTAACTAAGTCCTTTTTGACTAGATCATTCATTGTCTTGAAATTCAAATGGGATAGCTTCTTGTGCCATAGCCAACTCTCAACTGAACTTGCTTTGCTGAAGAGACAAGTAATAGATTCTGCATCTGTAGAGTTGAAGTCAGCTAAGTACACATTCCCTTTTCTAACTCCAGTTAGAACCACTTTGTTGTCTTTCTTGCTGGTGACAACACAGGCTTCTGAATTGAAGGAAATTGTATTCCCTCTATCACATAGTTGACTGATACTCAGTAAGTTGTGCTTGAGACCATCAACTAATGCAACTTCATCAATGATGACATTCTTTGTTGAAATCAAGCCATATCCCATAGTAAACCCTTTACTGTCATCTCCAAAGGTTATGCTAGGGCCAGCTCTCTCCTTAAACTCAGTGAGCAGGGAGAAATCTCCTGTCATGTGTCTTGAACAGCCACTGTCCAAGTACCATAGATTTCTTCTTTTTCCCTGCACACCATAAAATCAATCAAGTTGATTTTGGTACCCAAGTTTCCTTGGGTCCATTCCTGTTAGCCTTTCTCCTAGACTTCATTCCTCCTGCATCTTTAGACTTAGGTAACTTTGAGTCAACCTTGATCTTAGATGTAGTTGGTTGAGGTGTAGGGTTAGTCACAGAATCATTTAGCACATTTGGAATTTGATAAGGCATGGATTGTGCAAGCATGTTATTCCACATTGGCATATTGTATGGCATTTGAGGCATACTAAATGCAACAAGATAAGGATTGTTAAAATATGGCATGTTTGCAAAATGTGCATAAGGATTCTGTTGAGACATAACAGGCATAGCATGCAGAGGTGATGCAGACATATTAGGCATGGAAGAGGGTACATGTATGGGAGTTTTCTTAATAGATTTGCAATTAGCAGATAGATGATTAACACTACTACAATGCACACAGCTTTTTCTAGGAGCATACTTATCAGGTGTGTAATTGTTATGTTTGTTAACCCCTACCTTCCCATTCCTATTAGATTTCCTTTTAGTTTCCTTTTTATCCTCAACCACTTTGAGCCTATTCTTTAACTGTTCTAAGGTCATGTGCCCTATATTCACCTTACTGAAATCTTTGGATGTGCTTGCTTCTCCTTTGACAAAGTTCTTGGAAGTTGAACCAAATATTTTGTTGAGTTTCTTTAGATTTTCACTTTTAGAAACATCTGCCTGTTTTAATTGAGGAACCTTCAACGGATGCTCCTTTTCTTCCTTCAACGGATAACTCTCATCATCCGTCGATTCCACATCCGTTGACAGCCCATCAATTAATTCCAATTTCTTTTTGTTTTTATCCCAGGCAGTCTCACAGAATGATTCAATTCCTTGGACCTTGGAAATTTGAGCACTAACATCCCTAGATGTCTTCCAGGCTTTAATCACCTCTTGCTCTCTCTCTAATTGATTGGAAAGTATTTCTACTTTCTTAACAGATTCAGCTAGTTCATTTTCAACAGATATACAATGTAGCTTAGTTTTCTCTAGGTCAATCAACTTATCTTCTAACACAACATTTCTATTACTTAAAAACAGATTGTTCTCTTTAATCCTACTATTTTCTTTAGCAAGAGATTTAAGAGACACACGCAAATGATACAATTCAGTAGACATGTCATTAAAAGCATCATTGCACTCTTCTTTAGTAAGCTGTGTTAAATCAGTAGTGATTACCTGGTTGCTTGATGAACTAACTTCATTTTCCTCAGAATCAGCCATGAGAGCCAAGTTGACATATTCCACATCTTCATCCTCTTCTTCTCCATCAGCTGCCCAGTCTTTTTCTTGAGTAATGAAAGCCCTCTCCTTTTGCTTGAGCAGATCAAAATATTTCTTTTTGTAATCTACTTGGTCAAATTTCTTCTTTTCAGAAGTTGGCTTTCTGCACTCACTTGCAAAGTGTCCACTTATACCACAATTGAAACACTTGAACTTGGATTTGTCCACCATGTTCTTATGAGGTTTAGTGGCTCTAGTGTTTTTCCTAAATTTCATCTTTGCAAATCTCCTGGACAGAAATGCAAGATGCTCATCAATACCATCAGAGTCATCTTGGCTGGAGTTGTATTCATTCTCAGCAACTTGCTCCTTACCCTTGCTTGATTCTGATTTGCTTGTGCCATCTTTGGAGTTTGATGTAGATCTCACAGTTTCTTGTCTGCATTCTTTCTCGTTTTCAGCTACCAAGGCAACTGAACCTCCTTTCTTTCTTCCCTTCTCCAATACCTCATCCTGTTTCAGCTCTAGTTCATAAGTCTTCAAGATTCCATATAATCTTTCAAGAGTGAAGTCCTTATAATCTTGAGAGTTTCTCAAGGAGACAGTCATGGGTTTCCATTCCTTTGGCAAGGATCTTAAAAATTTAAGATTTGAATCCTTCACCTGGTACACTCTACCATACAGCTTCAGTCCATTCAACAGCTTTTGGAATCTATTGAATGTGTCATTTAAAGATTTATTTTCTTCAAAATGAAAATACTCATACTGTTGTATGAGAAGCTGCATTTTGTTTTCTTTTACTTGTTCTGTACCTTCACACAGTAGCTGAACTGTGTCCCAAACCTCTTTGGCAGTTGTGCAATTTATCACATTATCAAACATATCCTTGTCAAGACCATTAAACAAAATGTTCACAGCCTTCTTATCCTTGTGGACTTCTTCTGTGTCTTCCATTGTCCATTCTGCTCTAGGTTTTGGAATGGATTGACCAACAGCAATTGTGGCCGTAGCAACTGTGGCTACTTTGTGGGGAATGTGAGGACCATTCTCAATGCAGTTTACATAACCTTCATCTTGGGAGAGTAGATGAAGGTGCATTTTCACCTTCCAATGGTGATAACTGTCTTTGTCAAGAACTGGGATTTTTACTCCAATATCCTTCTTACTCATCTTTGTTAGTTTCCAAGACCTTTAAACTCTTTGTGTGTCAAGAGCTTGCTCTGATACCAATTGTTATTCCTAGTGGACTAACAATGAGATTTACAGAAGGGGGGTTGAATGTAAATCTCAAAACTTTTTCAAGTTTTGAGCAGTTTTAAAGGCTTTGTGTTCAAGATAAACAAGTGTGTGAATTGCTTTAAGCTAATACAGACAGATATATATTCAAGCACTAATGTAAAGAACACAACAGACCTTAAAAACTTTTCTGGTGGATTGTTGTTCCACCAGAGATGGTATTTCAGAAAATCTGTGATTCAAGATGTTGATCACAGCTGCATCCTAGTACAAACTAGATAATTTTTCTCTCAAGATTTTTCTAAACAGCACTGGAAAAATTCTTATCTAATTACTAGCTGCTACTTGGTTTATATATCACCAAGTGTACAAGTGAAGACAAAGATAAAAATACAATAATAAAATAAGTTCTCCACTTGTTTCTTCTCCATATCACTCAAGTACTTTGTTGACTATTGCCTCTTTGTACTAGAGTAGAACGGCTGCTTTTTCTGATGTTCCTGAAATTAGGCTTCCACATTTCAGTTATCTCTGTCAACCCATGTGCCTCTGTCTGCTGTTACAACTACCACTTATCAACTGCTATTTAACAGAACATCCGTTGAAGCCTTCATCCGTTGATGGCTTTATCCGTTGATGTGTTAGCAGTTGAAGCTCTATCCGTTGAAGCTTTAGAGACATCCGTTGTAGCTTTGTTTCTCATCCGTTGAAGGTCTTTAAGACATCCGTTGATACCACTTCATTTATACAAAATTATGAGGCATGAAATATTTACAATTGGCCTTCCTATTTGCATATCTTCTAGTAGTCAACATGACTTATATTTTCTCTCAACTTCTAAGAATTATATCTTAAATACAGAGACTGAAATGTGCTACAACACTAGACTTATTTCTAAGTAAAGCTGCACCATCAACGGATAGCCAAGGTGGTCTTATCCGTTGAGGCTGCAAACACTAAACTTCTACTTAAGTGTTTTGTTAAACATATCATCAAACTAATGCACATATATTCCTAACATACTGTAAATCAGCTTCCTTCCTTATATGAAAGTCTTCCCGCACTTAAGTTCTGATATGAGCTTAAGTTCTGATATTAAGTTCTGACTTCCAGTAAGTCCTGATTTCAGTAAGTCCTGATATGTCCTGTTGTTAAGTTCTGAAAACTAAACACAAATCATATTAGACATGACATCTCAAATATATCTAACAATCTCCCCCAACTTATAAATTATGCAAAATATACAAGTTAATAGATTTGATGATGTCAAAAACATTTAAGTACAAATGCAATAAGGGTTTAACTAGATAAATAACTACAACTTACAGTCCTTGTAGCTTTTACCAATCTCACTGAGTCAATCTGAATCCAAAATGATTCTTGACAAAGTGTAATATCAGCTTTTCTTCTTTAGTCCTCAAAACTTGAGAGAGTGTAGTCTTGACTTGCTTCATCTCTTCATTCTGACTTCCAATCTGGTAGATTGCAGTCCTTAAAGCAGAGATATGATTTCTTTCTAAACCATCATTCAGTCTTATTACCCTAGGATGAGAAAAATCTTCATTGTAGCATAGACATTTCTCTTTCAATATCACTTCAAGATTAGCAAAATTTTTCTTCATTGGAATTTCACTTCCATCATCTTCAACAATATTAGGAATGAATTCTGTAATCCTTGAACTAGAAATTCTTGCTTTATCTCTGATGGTCTTTAATATGAACTTTGACCATCTCCTGGTAATATCAGAATTTACCTTTAAAAGGTAATGAAATAATTGAAGTTCTTTCAGTGATTTGTTCAGTACATCTGATTCTGACATCTGATATGTCCTTCCATCTTCAAGAAATAGAATCAGATTTTCCTTAACATTGTGCTTGTTATGAACATCCAGTACCACTTGAATAGAGATAACCTTATCAAGGTGTTTCTGTGTAACATCTTCAAGAGGTCTGTCAGTCAATAGAAATGGATCTCTAGTAGCAACTTTATGTCCTGTCATGATCTTAGCTTCATCAGAACCTAGCCCAGCCCTATCTCTTGGTTCTCTAACATTTAACTCAATAGTCATGAAAGTAGACAGCAACTGGCTTTTCTTTGGATCTGATGGTTTGACATTTTTCCACAGAAGTTTCTTTTTATCGGCTACTTCCATCTTGTCTAAATTAACTTGAACACTGTTAGAGGTTGACTTGATGACTTTATCAGAACTTGCTGTTTCTTGCTGTTCTTCACTCTGAACAACTTGAGCCTTGTCAGAGGCTGTCTTTGATTCTTCAGAAATCTTCTTTCTTTTCAGAGTTTGAACACCCTTATCTTCAGCAAGATTATCATCAGTAACTTGAACCATTTTGCACACTGGCTTTATCAGAATTTGAGGAATTTTTATCTCTAGTGGCTTGATTGGTTCACTAACTTTTCCTTTTCCTTTGTCTTTGGGATCAATCTCAGATTGTGATCTTATTTTGGGCTTTGATGCCTCAGTAATTGACTTCTCTTTGATCACATGCCTTTCTCCTTAGGCCTTGGAGGTTTCTTTGCAACAGAAGCTTTTGGCTTTAGATTTTTCTTTTCAGCTTTAAATAATGGAAATTCAAAAAAAATTGACTCCTATAGAATTAAATAAAAAGGGGATATTTTTTATCGATCCCATTCATTTTTCTGTAAAAAATGATGGATACTTTATTATATATCAAACCGTAGTTATATCGTTGGTTCATAAAAGTAAGTACGAAACTCCTCAAAGATATCGAGAACAAAGATATATCAATAAAAATAAATTGGATGAATCTAGCATTCGAAAGAGAGACAAAAAACATCATGATTTTATCATTCCTGTCCTTGAGATTTTCTAAATCCATTCCTGGATTATGCTTCAGAAATAATCTTCTAGCAATTTCCTCATCAAGAGTCTGAATCTTGGGATCTTTATAGTAGACAGTAGTCTGCTTTCCCTTGAGTTTCAGAGTTTGCATGAACTTTTGAGAATCTTGAATTCCACCTTGTATTAGAACATCAGGCTTTTTCATCAGATTTTGCTCATCAGAACTTGATATCATATTTTGAGTTTCAGTACTTGCTATCAGATTTTGAGTTTGAGCAGCTTCAGAACTTGTCTTCTTTTGAGTAGAAGATTTGCTTGATTCAGTAATTAGTTTCCTTGAAGAAACCTTGGTGCTCTGCCCTTTACTTTCAACTTGACCTCTACCCTTGCTAGGGTTACCCTGGTCATCAGTTTCATCATCTTTCTTCTTCAGTATTTGATCATTTGAGCATTTGGACTTAACTATCTTCTCCCCCCTTTTGGCATCATCTGATAGTAGGAGTGAGAGAAGAAGTTCCAATGAAGATTGAATATCATTCAATTGAACCCGTTAAGAAGCTTGATTTACCGAAACCTCAGAAATTTGGGCCTGTTGCTTCTCTTGAGCTTTCTCAATTGCTTCTACCTTTTCAGAAATAGGTCTGATAAACCTCTTTTTGTCAAGCTTGGTCTCCATATCTAGCTTTTAAGATTTTTCAAGAAGCTTATCAACCTTTTCTTGAGTTTGTGAGTGTAGACCTTGAAGGTTCTTGGTAGATAGAGTAGTGATCTTGGGCTGTGTCTTAATATCAGAATTTATCACAAGCTCATCAGCTTTAGCAATGTGCTCTGTCAGAACTTTAGAGCTTGGAATGAAATCAGTTTCATTCCACTTCTTGGTCCACTCTACACCTCTGTGAGTATCCTCCCAAGGAACAGGTGCAGCTTGATCAAGAAACTTCTTAACCAATGCTTCCTTTCCCATAATGGGAGCTGGAGTATCAACAAAAACACTGTCTTCAGAACTTGAAGAAGATTCATTATGTTCTGACAACACTAGAGTGTGTGATGCAACTGGAGATTCAACAACAATTTCATCTAAATTATGAGCATCAGAATTTATCTCCAGATTTGGTGTTGATGGTGTAGATGGTATCTCAGTATCAACATTTAAGATTGGAGAATGAGTTGAAGATGTCTGAGCTGCTGTTGGAGCTTCCAAATACAGAATAGTAGGAGTGTGCAGCCTGTTGATGTCAATTTCAGGACTTAAGCCTGAATCTTCAACTGTAACATCTCCATAAAGAGGAGAGACTGGAGGTGTAACCATTGTATCAGGAACAATGTCCTTGTCATTAGCTGGATGTGGCAAAAATTCAATGATAATTGGCTCTTTTGAGATCAGAGATTCCTGATCTCCTTCCTCAGCATCTTCAGTATCTTCTGATGGAGGCTTAGCCAAATGCCTCTTAGCCCTCATTTTCTTTAATCTCCTTGCCAATGAAGGAGTTGCTTGAGCATCAGGACTAGCAGTTCTCTTTCTCTTCAAAGTATCAGAATCTTGAGCTTCAGCATTACCTGATGGGTTGACCCTTCAGCTTCTATTTCAGCTTCAACTGGCACAGGTTCTGATGCATGAACCTGTGCTTCCTCTTCACTATCAGATTCATCCCTGAGAATCATTTTCCATTTTTTGGTGAAGGTTGAGGAACAGACTTTGCCCTCTTAGATTTGGAAGATAAAGGTCTGATGGTATGTGCTGATGGTTGAGGTTGTGATGATTCTGTTGGTTTGAAATATGTCCTTATGGTAGGTTGTGGTTGTGGTTGAGAAGTGGTTGGTTGTGTAGTGGTTGGAGGTTCTGATGGAGGTTGGGATGGTTGGACATTAGGATATAGAGCATTGTATGTGGATGGGTCAGAGTTTACCAAAAACTGTTTGACAGATTGTGGAATTCGGAGGGGTCTCAAAACAGTTTTCTTATTATCAGCAGATAATAAGTCAGTAAATGCTCTCTTAGCTAGCTTAAATGGTTCAATTAACTCACTAGCTAATTGGGGTGCATCAGAGTTACAAGAACGGTAAATAAGTTGACAGAATCTAGCAAAATATACAGTGTTTCTATCTTCTGTCATCCTATCCCCAATAAAGCCTAAAATAGCACTTGCATAATCAAAATGAGTTTGATTTATAAGAGCATACACGATTTGTTGACTGAGAATTGGGATTGCATCAAAATTTGAACACTTATTTGCAAAAGTCCTGGTGATGTAGTCGAAGAAGAAACTCAATTCCCTCCTTATGTGGGGTCTTTTCAACTGTCCCAGCTTCGCCATAGTCTTCTCATAGCCCAGATTGGCCATTAGTTGTTGAAGAGCAGGCTCCTAAACTGTTGAGAATGTGCAGTTTTTGGGTAGATGAAGTGCTTGTCTAACTGTGGCCAAGGTCACCACATGGGCATCCTCCCCTGTAGTAAAGACAATACTTGGGGACCCATTGGCACCACCATCATCATACACACCTGACCTCCAAAACTCCAGCACTTGAGTTCCTGAGAATGTGTCTGGTTGGGTCAGTGCATAACCTATCTCAAAGTTAGCGAGAAAGTCCTGAACGAAATGAAGATCTGATGGGGCTTCACTCGTGCTAAGAATAGCCAAGTAATTATTGGGGACAAACTTCGCTCCATTGAAAACTATGTCTTTTGAAGCCATTTCTGTAAGAAATAAGTGAGAAAATATATTGTGCACAAGGTGTTGGATAAAAGTCCTGTATAAAAAAGCTTCAGAGAATATTAGAGAGAGAGAGATAATAAGAGAGATTAAGAATAGAAAAGTAGGTAAAAGATTAGAAAATCTTTTAACTCCCATATATTTACTCTCTCCACTCAACATTCTTTTTTTTAGAAGTAAAACAGACACTTGTACACCTGTCAGCCAGTAAATAGTTAAAGCAGAGTTAGTGGGCACGAGAAATAAGCAATAATTAACGTGCACATGCAGTTGTTCAAGACAAACAGGTTTACCACTAACCCAAATGATTATGACTGTTTTTATCTCACCTAAATATATTCTGATTAAATATGACCGTTACAGTATTTACCATAAATAAGTCAAGTAAAGAATAATGCCACGTAAGCATCAGAGTTTCCATCAGGATTTAATATCAGAACTTGACTATTATCAGATTTTAACAGTCATTAGAACATGGCTTCTGTACTCAAAAAGTGAATGTTTGTATCTGTGATTCTTCATACAAATACTGACTTGTTTCTTCAGAGTTTAATCATCAGAACTTCCATCAGAAATTGTCCTCAGAATTTATGCATATGACACTTAAGTGTTTATATGAAACAACTTGATCACCACAGTAATTTTCATCATTCATATGGAGTGAAAGTGTGTGCATTAGCAAAATATCAGATAAAGATTAAAGTCTGATATACTTCAGTACATCTTAAAAATAAGGCATAGCTAAGAAAAGTGCTTAAAACCTGTCATTAATAATGAAGTCTACTATAGGATAAATTTGTGCATGAGTCCACCTCAACTGTTTGTGCTCATTTTATGCATCTTTTGAAATTCCTTTTTACAGTGGTTTCTCAGTGTAAGTGAGTCACAACTGCTTATCAGAATTTATGCTATTATCGGAGTATTTCTCCAGTAATCAGAGAATGTGAAAATTCACCAAGAAAATTTATTTGCTTTTCTAATGCATATTACTTAATAACAACAATGCACCTGGGTCTTCCCTTCCACATATTTACTCTAGATCTCAAAGGAGTACCTAACTTTAATTTTCTTTTCTTTTCTTTTCTTTTGATAAGTGAGGCTTATCAAGCATGTGGTCCATCCTTAAGATTTAATGACATCAAAATTTGACAGATAAGAAGCAAGAATCTAGTTTGTGACTTAGTAATAAGATACACAAAGTAAATTTGACTAAGCACAAAATCAGAATTTGCTTGTGTTAATGAGTTTCCACATAAGCAACTAATTCAAACATGGGATTTCTAGTATGTTAAATACTACTAGGTCAACATCTAGCACAATTATCCTCATTGGATTGAATAGTCACAGAACATTCAAATCACTATCAGAGTATATAGATCCACATCAGATAACAATCAGCATTTAATGAATTTCAATGTAAGCACAAATTACATGAAGATAAGACAATCTGTAAACACTGATCATAAAGTCTGGTGCATGAGAACAAAAACTAAGCAGATTTAGAGAAAGAACCTGAAACCATTCCAAGTTCATTTACCAGTCTTGTAAAAGTAGCTTCACATAATGGTTTTGTGAAGATATCTGCTAGTTTTTGATCTGTTGGAACAAAATGCAATTCCACTGTACCTTCCATCACATGTTCCCTTATGAAATGGTACCTAATGTTGATGTGCTTTGTTACTGAGTGTTGAACTGGATTACCTGTCATAACAATAGCACTTTGATTATCACTGTAAATAAGTATTTTAGAGAATTCTAACCCATAATCCAGTAACTGATTCTTCATCCAAAGAATCTGTGCACAACAGCTTCCTGTAATAATATATTCTGCTTCTACAGTTGATGTGGAAATTGATTTCCGTTTCTTGCAAAACCAAGAAAATAATATGCCTCCAAGAAATTGGCAGCTCCCACTTGTGCTTTTCCTGTCTATTTTGCATCCTGCAAAATCTGCCTCTGAGTAACCTATTAGCTTAAAATCTGATTCTCTAGGATACCACAATCCTAGATCAGCTGTACCCTTGAGGTACTTGAAAATTCTTTTCACAGCTATTAGATGAAATTCTCTTGGATCAGCCTGAAATCTTGCACAAAGACAGGTAGCATACATGATATCAGGTCTACTTGCAGTTAAATAGTGTAAAGATCCAATCATACCTCTATAGTTAGTAATATCTACTGATGAACCAGTATCTTTATCTAACTTGGTTGCAGTGGCCATGGGAGTGGATGCAGTTGAACTGTCTTGCATTCCAAATTTCTTGAGTAAATTTCTGGTGTACTTGGATTGACTGGATAAAAGTACCTTTTTCATTTTGCTTGACTTGAAGTCCTAGAAAATAACTAAGTTCTCTTATCATACTCATTTGATATCTTGACTGCATTGGCTTTGCAAACCTTTCACAGAGTTTGGCATTTGTAGAACCAAATATGATATCATCAACATATATCTGTACCAAAAGTAAGTCCTTTTCATGGTTGAGGTAGAACAGTGTTTTATCAATTGTACCTCTGTGAAATCCACTTTCCAGAAGGAATTGAGCTAAAGTCTCATACCATGCTCTTGGAGCTTGCTTAAGGCCATAAAGTGCTTTATCAAGCCTGTAGACATGATTTGGAAATTTTGAATCTACAAAGCCTGGAGGTTGTTCAATATACACCTCTTCTTCTAATTCTCCATTGAGAAAAACACTTTTCACATCCATTTGAAAGACTTTAAACTTTTTGTGAGCAGCATAAGCCAAAATGATTCTTATGGCTTCCAATCTAGTAACTGGTGCAAATGTTTCATCAAAATCAATACCCTCGTGTTGAGAGTAGCCTTTAGCAACCAGCCTTGCTTTGTTCCTTGTAATTATGCCATCACTGTCAGTTTTATTTCTGAACACCCACTTTGTGCCAACAACTGATCTGTTCTTTGGTGTTGGCACTAGGGTCCAGACTTTATTTCTTTCAAATTCATTTAACTCTTCCTGCATTGCTTGCACCCAATCAGCATCTTGAAGAGCTTCTTCCACTTTCTTTGGTTCAGTATGAGATAGAAAAGAATGATAGAGATATACATTTGATGTTGTAGTTCTAGTTCTGACACCTGCTTCGGGATCTCCAATTATTAAGTCAGGTGTATGTGATTTGGTCCACTTCCTTGTAGATGGAAGTTAATTTCTAGAACTGGATCCTCCCCCATGATCCATGCTATCTCCATCAGCATTTTCTGATGCTCCCCCTGTAGTTATGCTCTCTGAGACTTCAGAATTTGAGTTATATCCTTCAGGATTTGAAGAATTAGAGTTTCCAGAATTATTAGAATTTGGCTCATCAGAACTTGATGAATCAGAACTTGAAGAGCCAGTGACAGGTTCTGATGCTTCTTGAGAGTCTTGAGTTGTAGTAGGATCTTCAGCTTGCTCCCCTTGACATGTGCATTTTCCTTTGGAGTTGTTACCACAGTTTTAATGACATCATAACTTCACCCGTCAGAACTTACAGGATCAGAGTTTAAGTCATCAGGATTTACAGAATCAGATTTTAAATCTTCATTTTCAAATCTCAGCTGTTCATGATCATTGAAATCTTCACGTCCAGTAATCTTCTTATCATCAAAAGATACATTGATAGATTCCATGACAACCCTTGTTCTTAAATTGTAGACTCTGAAGGCTTTTATGGAAAGTGGATATCCAACAAAAATCCCTTCATCAGCTTTTAGATCAAATTTTGACAGCTGTTCAGGATGAGTCTTAAAAACAAAACACTTACATCCAAATACATGAAAGTATTTCAGATTTGGCTTCTTTTTCTTCACCATCTCATATGGTGTTTTTTCATGGCTTGTTTATGAGTGTAACATTATGTGTAAAACAAGTAGTCTGCACAGCTTCAGCCCAAAAGTAGGTTGGTAACTTTGCTTCATCAAGCATAGTTCACGGAGTTTCAATGAGAGTCCTGTTCTTTCTTTCTACAACTCCATTTTGCTGTGGAATTCCAGGTGCAGAAAATTCCTGTTTGATTCCATGCCCTTTGCAAAACTCTTCCATGATTGAATTTTTGAATTCAGTGCCATTATCACTTCTTATAATTTTAACAGAATCTTTGGCCAACTTATCCAGCTGTCTAACATGATCAGTTAGAGTAGATGCGATTTCATTCTTCGTGAGCAAGAAGTACACCCAAGTGTACCTTGTGAACTCATCCACTATAACTATAGCATATTTCTTCTTTGCAATAGACATAACATTGACTGGACCAAATAGATCAACATGCAGTAGGTGATAAGGCTCAAGAATTGAAGATTCAGTTTTTCTCTTGAAAGAAGATTTTCTTTGTTTTCCCTTTTGACAAGAATCACAAAGGCCATCAGGAGAAAATACTGATTTTTACAGTCCTCTCACAAGATCTTTCTTTACAAGCTCATTTATGTTGTTGAAATTTAAATGAGAGAGTCTTTTGTGCCAATTCCAGCTTTCTTCAATTGATGTTCTACTCAACAGACAGATTGCAGAACCATCAGATCTTGTTGAAAGTCTGGCTTCATAAATGTTACCATGCCTCTAACCTTTTAGAACCACTTTGCCTGTAGAATTGCTTACAACTTCACAATGTTCTTCAAAGAAATCTACATGATAACCTCTGTCACAGATTTGACTCACACTTAGCAGATTGTGTTTAAGTCCTGAAACAAGAGCTACTGTTTCAATGATGACATTCCCAAGATTGATATTGCCATATCCCAGAGTTTTTCCCATGTTGCCATCTCCATAAGAAACTCCTGGGCCAGCTTTCTCCACAAAGTCTGATAACAGGGCTTTATTTCCAATCATATTAACTGAACATCCACTGTCCAGCACTAGGATATCTTTCCTGTTGCCTGCAATCACAAAGACCACTATTGGTTAGTTTTATGGACCCAGACTTTCTTGGATCCCTTGGCCTTTTTAAGTATGTTAGCATTTGCAGCGGATTTAATTTCAGAGTTTATGCTAACATGCTGTTTATCAGAACTTATATCAGACTTTGCATCAGACTTTACACTAGAAAAAGTAACTTTCTTCAAAGAAGGTTTTATTTGATAATAATCACAGTACAGACTATGATATTCCTTACAAGTATAAATAGAATGCCATAAACTACCACAATGAAAACAAGGATTTTGTGGTTTAAACCTAACAGACTGACTCTTAACTCCTGATCTAGGAGGTAAAGAGTTTATATCTTTATTTTTCCTGCAAAAAAGAAGCAAGATGATTAGAGTTTCCACATTTAAAACATTTCTTTCTAGGAGCATTAGGAACAAGCATATAATTATTTCTTTTGTTCATAACTTCCTTTCCATTCCTATTTTTCTTAGCTTCCTTTACCTTGTTGACATTCCTAATCTCTTTCAGCTTATGCTTAAACTGCTTCTTTGTCATTAAGCCTATGTTGAGTTCAACTGGTTTATCCTGTTTAAATTTGTCAGAAGTTGACTTATCTTTGACTTCTATCACAGACTCTTTCATCTTTTCAGAATCAGACTTTACAGTTTTTGCTACAAACTTAACAGAATTTACTATTGGCTTAGCAGTCTGTTTAATAACATTTGGCTCAATTTGTTAAGTTCCTTTTTCACTTTTATCATCTCCATAACCTAAGCTCTCTTTCCAGTTTCCACTACTTAATAAATTCTGAGTTGTTCTGCCAGAGTTAGTCCAAGTTCTGATAATCTCTCTTTCCTTTTCTAAGTCAGCTTTTAGAGATTTATTCAGTTTTAACACTTCATCTCTAACATATAAAGCATCATCTTTTTCTTTCTTAGTTTGATGAAGAAAAACTAACTCCTTTTCTAAATAATCATTTCTCTTTTTATAAGCAAGATTTTCAGATGTTAATCTTTCACATGATAAAGTCTGATCTCTATAACTAATAAACGTGGTTTTAAGATATAATCTCAACTCAGTAATATCATCAGTATGCAAGGCTTAGGTTGTTTGAGGTACCTTCAATTCAGCAGTTTCAGGCCTGCCATTAGTATTTGCCATCAAGGCATAGTTCACCTCGTGTTCAGAATCTGAAGTGTTTGTCCAACTTTTCTTCTTTGTGACAAGTGCCTTGCCTTTGTCACTTTTTCCTTTCTTACAGTCAGGAGATATGTGGCCTCTTTCACCACAGTGGTAGCATTTGACATTTGAGTTGTCTCCTCTGTCAGACTTTCCTCCCTTGCCTTCAGACTTTCTGAACCCTTTCTTATCAGAACTTCCACTTTTCCTGGAAAACTTCTTGCCTTTTCTGAATTTCCTGTAGGCTATCTTTATGATACCCTTTACCATAAGAGCACATAATTTCATCATCTCTTCATCAATATATATTTCAGGTAAACTTTCAGTTTCTGAATCATCATCATCAGAATATGATGACTCTGAATCAGACTTTATGGTGAGAGCCTTTCCTTTGCCCCTTTTTGAGGCAGCCATTTTAGGAGATTCCTCCTCAGCCTTAAGAGCAACTATCCTTGACTTTATTCCATGCCTCTTGCTCCGTTGATCCATCTCAAGTTCATAAGTCTTGAGCATACCATAAATTTTATCAAGAGTAGTTTCAGTAAGGTCATAGTTGTCTCTTATGGTAGTAGACTTCAAATCCCAATTTTTACAAAGAGCTAAAAGGAATTTTAGATTTGAATCTTCAAGATCATATTCCTTGTCCACTAGTGACAAATCATTCAAGAGTTTGACAAACCTGTCATATAAGTCAGATAAAGACTCATCAGGTTTTGAGTCAAAGTGCTCATACTCTTGAGTGAGTATAGTCCTCCTGTTCTTCTTGATTGCATCAGTTCCCTGGCATCTTGTCTCCAAAGCATCCCATATCTCCTTTGCAGTCTTGCAATGTATTACCCTATTTGACATGACATTATCAATGGCACTATGCAGAAAATGCCTTACCTTTGCATCCTTGGCAATAGATGAGATGTCTTCAGCTGTGTACTCACCTTTCTCCTTTGGTATGTTCTTTGCTGGTTGATCAAAAACTTCAACAGAGATCTTGGTAGGCATATATGGTCCATCATTAATTCTGTCAAGGTATTCTGGATCTGTAGCTTCTAGAAACATAACCATCTTCACTTTCCATATGGGATACTCAGAAGGCCTCAGTATGGGAACCCTAATAGTCTCATATCGACTGTGGGTTTGAGTCTTTTGAGTTTCTTCAGTTTTGGTGGGCTTGGTTGGAGTTTGTGCTTCTTTAGACATGATTGTTTGGATCTTTACAGTATGTGTGTTAACAGATAAGCTCTGATACCAATTGTTAGGTCACACAACAGTGTTGAAGGGGGTTGAATAAAGTATTAATACAATCAAATCGATTTAACACAAGTATGTAACAAAGATCAATTATATTGAATAAACTCTGTTAAAATAAGAACTATTGTTCTCTTTTAGTGATGAACAAATATCACTAAGACCTTCGAGGTTACAATGTATAATCTTCTCGATAATGATAACACATATAGTGTAAACCCTAAGTCTGTGTTTATATAGTACACAGTTACAAGATAACTTCTAATTGAAATGGAATATAATTCCGTCTCCTAAAATATATCAATCAGATATCTTCTACAAGTCTTCCAGTCTTCTAACTCTTTTCATGCATATCTTCATTTGTTTTAGTCTCGATCTTCTACTGTAAATCAGCTTTCTTCCTTATATGAAAGTCTTCCCGCACTTAAGTTCTGATATGACCTTAAGTTCTGATATTAAGTTATGACTTCCAGTAAGTCCTGATTTCAGTAAGTCCTGATATGTCATGTTGTTAAGTTCTGAAAACTAAACAAAATAATGACTACTATTGATTTGGGTAAAAAATTATACTCCATATGCCCTCTAGGTAGTATATATTGGAGGACGGGGGCTTAACACGCATTTTAAGACTCCTTTAAAGTATTGTTCCGTAAATAGTTTTTAAATAGTTTTTAGTTCCGAATAAAAATTTGTTGTTTAAAGTTTAATACAAAAAAATCAAAAATAAATTATAAAATTATACTTTATATTCTCCTTAAAATGCGTGTCGAATATTGAAAAAATATTGTATACATTTGGATGGGATAGGGGAAGTATTATTGAACTAGTAATCCGTCGATCGGAATAATAGCACCAAGCTAAAACAAAATAACTTAAACTATTCTTCGAGCTAAAAAATTATACAACCCATCCGCGATAAAATAAAATTAAAATCAAAATAAAATTCGACCAATCTAAACAAAATAATGTGTAATATTCATATGAGTTAAACAAAAGTCTATATTTATACGGGTTTAAACTAAATTAAAATAAAACAAAATATTATTAGTTGGATTTGATCATATAATGGGTGTGAGGATAAAATAATTTAAAAATAAATAAATATGATTCACATACTTTTGAACCAGGATAAAACTCAGTGTTTAATTAAAAGTAATTATATTTTGTAAACACACACATAATTAACAATAATACTATATGTTTCAATTTGTAATATTTCTTTTCAAATTTAAATACATTTAAATATAAATATCAAATTATATTCTTATATTAAAATTCATAAGAGGGATTTTATCCAAATTTTTGTTAGTTATGACCTTGTACCGATTTAATATGGACACTTAGATCTTTTTGTGAAAAGCATATGTCATAGCCTATTTGTTTATTCGAGGATTTAACTCAACTCAAATAAGAATGTAACAAGTAAATAGTGGATCTATCGTCAAAGAGATCTCACAAAGTAACATCTGTCAAATGATTCAGAAACAATGTTCATCTACAGACTTGGGGAATTAATTCACTGGAAGAAGTTCAAGAAATTGATCAAGTCTCAGTGATATAAATCAAGATTGTGAATTTAATCAAGTGACAGAGATCTTGTCAGGGTATCAAATAATTACAGGGATTTAATCTGAAGAAAATCAAGTTATCAAAGTCAAGTCATGAAGAAACGTCACGGAAGTTAGTCACTCATGAACCAGACAGTACATCGAGTGTCAATATTGAAGTGGTGGAATTGATTCATAATTTTCAGAAAATTTTCAGAAGAATAGTTGCTGTTCAAGAGTAGTATTAATTCTCTATTAATTAATTAAGTCATATAATTTAATTTAGAAAATAAATTATATCTGCAAAGATTAATTTATTGACTAATTGATTAATAAATTCTGAATTAATATTATGAATTTTTAGAATTGATTTTGAATTTATATTCAATATTAATTCAGCAAGACAATCATTTGAACTGGTATGACAATCAATTGTCATACCGAAAGTCATGCCAGTTCAATCAACTGTCATGCCGATTGTCTTGTCAGTTCAATCAATTGTCATGTCGATTGTCCTGCTAGTTCAATCAATTATCATGCCGATTATCTTGCTAGTTCAATCAATTGTCATGCCGATTGTCTTGCTAGTTCAACGGATTGTCTCACCGATTGTCTTGCCAATTCTCAGATTGTCTTTCCAGTTCAATTCAGTTCTATTGATTGAATTATAAATGACAATAACAGCAGATCATTAAAAGACATTACATTGAATACACTTCATCTACTCAAGAACACAGAATTAAAACCAGCCGCAGAAGCATTTCATCTTTTAACTGCATTTTAAGTTCATTAATTTCTAGTCATTAAAGTTAAATCCAAACCACTAGAAATCATTATCTTGTTCTTGTGTAACTATCTAGCGGATCAAAATCCCTAGAACTTAATCTCAAATTGCATCTAGCATTTGATCTTTTTATTGCAAAAATAGAAAAAGTTCATGTCGAATTTATTCTAGATTTGTGATAATTTATTTGAGATTAATTCTTGTAAACGATACCGTTGTTGTAACACCTTTCAAGTTTAATAATAGTTTTATTTAACTTGAATTTTATTTGACTTTTTTATTCTGTATTAAATTCGATTAAACGGTAAAGTTTGTATTCAACCCCCCCTTCTACAAACATATTGGGACCTAACAATTGGTATCCTAGCCTTCTGATTAACAAACAAATCAAGATCCTAGACTTTTGTGATTTTTCAACTCCTTGAATTTTTATTTCTTTAAAAATTCATAATGACTTCACGAAAAGTTGGAACTGTTAAAATTCCACAGTTTGATAAAGAAAATTATATTATGTGGAAGAAGAAGATGCTCTTGTTTTTACAAGTTGCAAATCCCAAATATCTGGACGTGCTAAAGAAGGGTCCAGAAATTCCGATGGTTATTGAACCAGAGGTTATAGAAGATAATGTTGTAATTACCAAAGCTAGAACCTATGCAAAAGAGCCTGAGGATTTTACTCTTGCTGAAAAGGAAGAAGCCTCCTTGGATGCCAGCCTTCAATTAATTTTAGTTGATTCCCTTGATCCCTTGATGAACAGACATGTGATGAACTGTAAAAATTCCAAACACATCTGGGAAACTATTAAGGTGATTAATGAAGGCACATAGGAATAGGGAGAACAAGTTAGAGATCCTAACCTCTAAGTATGAACATTTTAAATCCAATCCATGAGAAGGAATTACTGAAGTGTTTGAGAGGTACAATGCATTGATCAACAACCTGAACATAAATGGAAAATATTATTCAATCAGGGAGGTCAACAAAAAGTTCCTTTTAATATTGCCAACTCATCTTGAACATATAATCACTGCCATAAGAGAAGCGAGAGATCTGAGTGAGATTTCTTTGGAAAGGCTCTATGGTGTATTAAAAACCTATGAGTTGGAGCAGATTCAGCATAAGGAAGTCTACGGGAAAGGTAAAGTGGTCAGCACGTCTACTGCTCTAGTAGCTGAAGGTCAACAACAACAATCTCAAAAGTTAGAGAGAATGGTACAGTCTTCCAAGACTGAGGAAAATGTGATAGTAGCATAATATAATCTTCCTACTACAAATCAATCCGGTGATGATTTTTACTCCTTGGAAGAGCTGGAGCAATTGGAAGATGAGTCAATGGCCCAGATTGTCAAGAGATTCTCCAATGTCAGATTCAAGAGAAATCCCAAGTTCAAATACAAGTCCAACTACAACAGATTCCAGAAAGGTGGATCTTCATCCTCTAACACCAGCAGTGGTGGATACAAAACATGGATGGTTAATCGGAGCACCATTCGATGCTTTAACTGCAATGAGTTGAGACACTTTGCCACAGAATGCAGGAAGCCAAAGCAAGTAAGGAAGCACTCTTATGATTTAAATTAGAAGAGTAAATCTGAAAGGGCTTACCTGTCAAAGGGAAGAAGCTGGGATGATACTGATTGTGAAGATGATGGGAATCTTGCTCTTATGGCTATTGATGGAAATACTTCATCATCAAGAAAAGAGGTAAAATTTACTGATGCTGAATTAGTTTATCATCTAAGAGGTTCCTTAGATTGTGCTCATCGTGATAATGAAATGTTAATTCAACAGATCAAAGACCTTGAGAAAGAGGTCAATGAATTAAAACTTGTGCACATTAATCAAGACAAATTAAAAGAACAAGTATCTTTTCTAGAGAATAGAGTTAACTGTTATAGACAACTCGAAACTATTCTCAAAGATAAGATCACCGGTCTTGAGACTAAGGTTAAAGCTTACTTTAATTCTTGTTCGAAGGCTAAAGAGTTCTACAATAAGCAAGCTATTAATCAAACATCTGGAATAGGTTTTGGTTACAATGTTGCTATTGGAGAATTAGGCATAAACTCCCCTCCTCATGTCTGTGCTAAAGGTAGGGAAGTACCACATGTGCTTAAGGGTGTTGATAAACCCCTCTATAAAGAATCAATATCTGAACCAATTGATGAGACCTCCTTTATTATTCAAGAAGAAATACGTGCTGAAAATCTTGCTAATGAGAAGGTTGTTTCCAAGCCAAGTGTGTCGAAAGTTCCAGTCAAAGTTGTGAAAGCAACTGAGACTAACTCAGACACATATGAGTTGGATAAAAAAAATGCCATGTCTACCATGCATAATTTACCTGTTGTTAATCCCTCTCATAAAGTATGTGGTGTTCCTAATTGTATGTCTTGTGCTTTTAATTTGATGTATGCTTATTTTAATGGTAAGCATGTTTCTAGTGATAAGACTACTCCTCGTCAGTATGTGAATAATAGGAAGCATGATAGGTCTAAGACTGCTAGTCCTTCTAAGGCTAGAAAGGAGACATTTGTGCCTAAGCCTAAACAGAAATTTGTTATGGCTGTTTACAAGGTCAAATGTCCAGTCGTTGAGAAATTTGAGAACATAAAAATTAAGAATGTTGTTTTTCCTGATAAAGGCCAATTCTACAAGTATGCCGAACCCAACCAAGCTTGGGTTCCGAAGAAGGTCTAATCCATTTGTATTGCAGGGCATTAAATAGGTGGAACCGGTAGTGTGGATTCTTGACAGCGGATCGTCAAGATATATGACCGGAGATAGAGCCCTGCTATCAAATGTGGTTGAGAAAGCTGGCCCAGTGGTTACCTTTGGAGATAACAACAAAGGCTTAACTGAGGGATATGGTTGTTTGCAAACTGGAAATGTTATCATTGAAAATGTGTATATTGTGCAAGGACTTGAACACAATCGACTTAATATCAGTCAGTTCTGTGACAAGGGCTACTATATTTTATTCGACAAGCTGAAGTGTCAAATCCTGTATAAGAAAAATGAAAAATCCTCCTTGATGGGAATCCGGAAAGGAAATCTGTTCGTAGCTGACATGAACTCGGGAAGCTGGTATCCAAAGCAAATGACAACTTTGTAATTGGTACAAGGATAACCAGAAGTCAAACTGGATGACAATGACATTATTACGAGGGACAAGGCCAAACTGGATGCTAGGTTATTATCAGGAAGCAGTATCTAACATATAGCACCAGTGACGAGACTTGAGGATATTACGACATATCAGGCACCTGATGCAAATTACACTTGGAATTGGACTCTAGTAGATGTGTACAAGTGCACTCCTAGTTGGTGAGTCAAAAGAGGAAGTCAATGCACCACAGTTCATGGACTTTGCAGTTGCATATTTATTGGACTATGCAATCTCTTCTTCACAATCTCACTTCATGTTGGTATGAACTAGTGTACTACTCAAGCAATCGTCAAGGACATGGTATGACACTCTAATTGAAGTTACAGTTTAATATGAACTAGTAGAGTCGTCATATTAATAACTCTCTTATCACTAGGCACAAACATATTGTTTTATATGTGCAGTGATATATTGATAATGTTATATGTTGGTCTACAAACAGACTTGTGCACTCGAACAGTTTTAGGAGAAAATAAAACTTCTTTCTACATTAGTGATTTCTTATTTCATTAAAATCTTTTGAAATCATTATTGTACATCATTTCTCTCAAAAGATTAAATGTATAATTTTCATTCATTATAGATCTTAAGTACAATTTATCTCTATTGCCATATGAACAGTGATACAGGTTCAGCCTCCAATGACCTTCTTTCATTGACAGTCATGAGGTTGAAAACCCACAACTTCTATCCCAGACTGTAAAGACAAATACAGAAACAGAACCAACCAACACTCTCTTACCACTAAAATAAAGTATGAATGAGCGTGAGGGAGATAGTGCCTTAGTGCACCACATAAGGAAGGTTCTGAAGTCAATTCAGCAGCTCTGTCTCCTACAAAGATGAGTAGTATTTAAACCGAGACAACTGCTAGCCCCCATACATCTTCTCAAAAAGATGTAATGGCTGAAAAGGCACAAAAACAGTTACTAGATTCATCCTCTCAACATGGTGCATCTATTGAAATTTGCATGTTGGCCAGGGTATCCGATGTAGTGTCACCACCTTAAACATAAACAATTCTTGATGCACAAGAAAAGGTTACACACAGAGGAGGAGTTGACAGAAATATGAGTTTCGACCATTTTAAGGTCAGACTCGATTGTTTAAGGTTCTTTAAAGTACCAATTTCCTTTACAGGTGTTAGGAGAGGATACTGATCCAATAGCCATATGTTAGTGGTCAGTGTCTACCTCCCCAGGCTTAAATCCCCTAGATACATCTGCGGATAGTGGATCTGACATAGGCGCAGATCGGCAACTTGCTGACAATGATTCAGATATTACCTGATGAGTCACAAGGAAATGTCTTCACAGACATTAGAAGGGAACCTTGATCTTTATGCTAAACTCATTGGATCATTGTTTACCTTCCCAGAGTTCAAATCTAGAACCCAAAAAGGGAAACTAGCAACTTGCAGATTATGACTCAAATTCATCTGACGAGTTTAACAAGGATGGGGATTTACGAACTCCCATTGCACCACTTGTGACCTCCTTAAGGATGGCTAAGGTGATTTTCCTTGTAGGTACAGCTGAATTTTGGAGCTATGAGAGGAGTGATACACTTGTGAGAATGGGTGTAAACACGAGTGAATAGAAGAGTGAAACACATGTGAGGTATACTAAACAGAATCACACACTCACAGTGAGGAAGAAAGAGAAACTACTTGTTATTTCTTTTCCAACCAAGTGGAATATGAGAACTCCTTCAGACAACGACATACATTCCTTCTCTAAGGGGGAGATAAAAGCTTAAGTAATAGTTTGGAGGATTCCTCAACTAAGGGGGAGAAATAGCAGGGAGGAAAGAAAAAGGAAAAGGTAAAGCACATGTACACTATACCACACCATTGTTGTTTGTAACTACAGATCCTATTGTACGGGAGAGGTGGTAAACACAAGGTGATTTCCTAGTAATCAGAAGAAGTGGTTTGGTTCATCACTATTCTTCATCAGGGAAGAAGTTGTTTTCCAAAAGGGGAGTACCATTGGTTTTTATCTGCGGATCCTATTGTACGGGAGATGTGGTAAACGAAGGTGATCTCCTTTAAGCAGTTGATTCTCATATGGGGAGAAGCAAGAGATATATGTGCTTCTCAACAAGAAATGTGGTTGTACAAAAGAAGCTGCTGATAATTACTTCAAGACTGAGAAGTATTATCTGGCAGGAATTTGAAGAACCAAGGAAATGAAGATGAAACTACTTGAAGATATATTCAGTCTAGAGGAACATCTATCTTGATTTCTTTTGGAATCTGGAAAATGTTAAATATAATCCAAAACTTTTCTGCTATTTATTTTGCATTTCTGTTTACATCTTTTTCTTATTTTTTAGTTGAGTTATCCTCTAGGTATTTGTTGTTATTGTCTAACAAACAAATAGGGGGAGATTGAAAGGCATATGTCATAGCCTATTTGTTTATTCGAGGATTTAACTCAACTCAAATAAGAATGTAACAAGTAACTAGTGGATCTATCGTCAAAGAGATCTCACAAAGTAACATCTGTCAAATGATTCAGACACAATGTTCATCTACAGACTTGAGGAATTAATTCACTGGAAGAAGTTCAAGAAATTGATCAAGCCTCAGTGATATAAATCAAGATTGTGGATTTAATCAAGTGATAGAGATCTTGTTAGGATATCAAATAATTACAGGGATTTAATCTGAAGAAAATCAAGTTATCAAAGTCAAGTCATGAAGAAACGTCACGGAAGTTAGCCACTCATGAACCAGACAGTACATCGAGTGTCAACATTGAAGTGGTGGAATTGATTAATAATTTTCAGAAGAATGGTTGCTGTTCTAGAGTAGTATTAATTCTCTATTAATTAATTAAGTCATATAATTTAATTAAGAAAATAAAATAATATCTGCAAAGATTAATTTATTGATTAATTGAATTAATTGATTAATTAATTCTGAATTAATATTATGAATTTTCAGAATTGATTTTGAATTTATATTCAATATTAATTCAGCAAGACAATCATTTGAACTGGTATGACAATCAATTGTCATATCAAAAGTCATGCCAGTTCAATCAATTGTCATGCCGATTGTCTTGCCAGTTCAATCAATTATCATGCCGATTGTCCTGCTAGTTCAATCAATTGTCATGCCGATTGTCTTGCTAGTTCAATTAATTGTCATGCCGATTGTCTTGCTAGTTCAACGGATTGTCTCACCGATTGTCTTGCCAATTCTCAGATTGTCTTGCCAGTTCAATTCAGTTCTATTGATTGAATTATAAATGACAACAGCAGCAGATCATTAAAAGACATTACATTGAATACACTTTATCTACTCAAGAACAGAGAAACAAAAGCAGCCGCAGAAGCATTTCATCTTTTAACTGCATTTCAAGTTCATTAATTTCTAGTCATTAAAGTTAAATCCAAACCACTAGAAATCATTCTCTTGTTCTTGTGTAACTATCTAGCGGATCAAAATCCCTAGAACTTAATTTCAAATTGCTTCTAGCATTTGATCTTTTTATTGCAAAAATAGAAAAAGTTCATGTCGAATTTATTCTAGATTTGTGATAATTTATTTGAGATTAATTCCTTGTAAACGACACCGTTGTTGTGACACCTTTCAATTTTAATAATACTTTTATTTAACTTGAATTTTGTTTCAGTTTTTTATTCTGCATTAAATTCGATTAAACGGTAAAGTTTGTATTCAACCCCCCTTCTACAAACATTTTGTGACCTAACATTTTGTAAATATATGAGTATATATGTATAATTATGATCATATCTTAATCATATAAAATATTGTGAGTAAATAAATTCCGCAACCTATAGTTGCTATTCAATTATTATTTAGAAAAATATAAAAAAACTAAAAAATAATTGCATCGCTTTGGTTAGTAATAAAGAAAATAAGACGTGAGAAATGATCTAGCTAAGCAAGAACAGTAAAACCTCGATAAATTAATACCTCTGGGACCGTGAAAAATTATAAATTAATCAAAAAATTAATATATCGATAAATTAATAATTTATTAATTTATCGATATATTAATAATTTATTAATTTATCGAGATATATTATTTAAAATTTTATAACATGTACAATCCTCAGAATAATAATTGATTTTCATCTATTGAATATTTAAAATAATATAAAGAAATATTTATGAATTTAAGTAAATTAAAAGGATTCACTTATTTAATTAGATTATGTAATGTCCTGAAGTTCTCAAAATAGTTCAAGCGAGGACCCTATCTTTTCTAGACCAGTCTTGGTCGTATTTACCACAACAATAAAGAGGATCTTATTTAACTAAGTACACTGTTGAAGCTAGTCTCACAAAAAGATGTTCTTAAAGCAAAAATTACATTACGTAATTTCCTCTTGTAACATGAACATAGTACGCTAGAGCTCCATAATGCATTAAGAAAGATTCAAGATGAGGTACAAGGCGACATTAATTTTTTTTAAAAAAACAGGTTACAATTGAGGCTTACTGTAAAAGTACATCCTAGAAATCTATAATTTTGATGTAATATGTAATCATTAATTTATATTTTATACAGGACTTATATGTATTAATAAAAAAATATTATCTTATAAATTTAGTGAATTATTAATTTAGCATAAAGGGTCCGACTCAGGGTTACAAGAAATTGTTAATTTAACGAGGTTATTAATATATTGAGTATTAATTTATCGAGATTTAACTGAACTTGTTAAAAACTGTTTCAGAGATAAAATTATTTATACCAATAATTTAATTTATCGGTTTCTAAGTTTTGGAAAAAAATAATTTAATTGTCAATAAGGCTTTTCCTGATAAAATGAAGAAATTGTAATTAAATTTAATATTATAAGATGTCGTTTATATTATTGAGCATAAAATTGGCATAAAAAGAAAATATTATTTACAAGTAGCATCAATTGAGCATAAAATAAAAGTTGATTTAAAATTTTATATTATAACTCATTGCATAAGTATTTTTTTTCTTTTTTTATTGAAGCATGTGTTTCTTTATTTTTTCGTCAAGTATGTATTCTTCCTTAGTTTAACATTAATTAATAATTTATTCAACAATTAATATTAGTGTTAGTCGATAATAGTTAACGTACCTAATTTATTGTCCTTGAAATTAAGAAAAGTAAACAACTTTCCACGTAGTTGCTTACTTGGCACAGCTGATATTATACCCAACGGCTCTAGGACTAACAGTAAAAATAATTAATATTTACTGCAAATAAAAAAATTGTGATTAAATTAAATAAGAATCTGAGTAGGAGTTCTTAAATCAGCCCACGTACTATATAAACACTAATAATCATGATTAACATATCATTAACAACATTAAAGAATTGCCACAATGGACAGAGAGGAATAGGGCTGTTCACGAACCGAATCGTGCTGAGTTTTGAAGTAAATGAGCCGAGTTTTAATTTTTTTTGACGAACCGAGCCGAGTCGAGCTTCTTTACCGAACAGAAAACGAGGGCTCAGATTAACCTGACCTATGGTAGAATCCTCCGTCAGGTTAAACGACACCTAATATATATATCACAATATAAAACAACATTAAACCTTCAACAAACTTCAACCGTCACTGATCATAGAAACCAATACAACATGGCAACCTCATTTCACTTCCATAAAAATATAAAATACTAACTTTTTAAATCAAGTACGTAAAAAAATTGACAGTAAATTTTTAACTAATCTTCTTGTTTCTATATAAAGGAAAAACACGGGTCGATGACGTGTCATTGCTCAAATGGTGTTAAACCTAATTTGTCAGGATTCTCGCCCCTCATTCATTTGTCTCTTTTTAAAAAAAAAATTGCATGACAATTACTCAGAGAAAATCAACAGGAAAACTATTAAATTTAGTTTTGCACTTCGTCTACCAAATCCGTTCGAGTGATGAACCTATTTATGGTTTTATATATACTCACGGGCAGTTAAAAGATTTTGTTGGGGTTAAACCCAATATCTGATATGGGCTTGGTGATACAAGACAAAATTGTATTGGGTAATAATTGTATTTGTTGACAATTATTATCATAATGGGAATGGGTAATAATTGTATGGGTAGACAATTATTATTGTAATCAGATTAGGTATATCTTGTTGGCTAAGTTTTTGATGACTATATATACATAGTCATGTTATTGTTTTGATATATGTTTAAGATATGTAGTCGTCTTAGGTATCGTGTGGGAGATGCTTGGGCATTGGTTGGCTCAAGTATCGGTTTGGGTCAACTTTGAGGTGTTATGTATTGATGTATTATTGATAATTGTTTTGATTAATAATACAAGTTGGGACGTGGGTTTTCCACGTCAAATATATTGTTGTGTGTTTGTGTGCGTACTCTATATTGGTAGAATTAAATCTCGAATGTGTGTGTGTGTTTCCTCCTAACAAGTGGTATCAGAGCCGAGGTTCAAGGTTAGTGATGAATTGGGTTGGAGGAACGTTCGAGGTTCAATTGGTATGGTGGAGTACGTCGATGGATTTGCTGACAATGTTACGTGCGGTATGGCGGTTGACTTGCACCGTGGATCAATTCGTTCGGACTCGAGGTGGAAGATGGACGGATCATTGTAATAGTTTCAATGGTTTGATGGTTGATCGACCAGGTGAAAATTTTTAGATGCTACTCGTGATGTTCTTCAAAAGAGGCCGAATGATTGTGAAAGCAAGGATCGGGTGACTCAATGTTGAAAGGAGGGACTCGTGGTTGATGCCCGTGATTTTATGGATGGATATGCCGTTAGGATGAAGAACGGTAGTTTGAAGTTATTGGAGGTCACTATACGGACCTCAGTGATTCTCAAATGTTGGAAGAATGAGATGAATGGATTCTTGTTTGAGGGGAGGCATCGGCGAACAGACGTTGATATTTTGATGGTTACCGTTCAACCTGATCTGGAGTATTGGGTTGAAGGGGAGGATTGTTGGGGTTAAACCCAATATGTGATATGAGTTTGGTGATACAAGACAAAATTGTATTGAGTAATAATTGTATTTGTTGACAATTATTATCATAATGGGAATGGGTAATAATTGTATGGGTAGACAATTATTATTGTATTCAGATTAGGTATGTCTTGTTGGCTAAGTTTGTGATGGCTATATATACTTAGTCATGTTATTGTTTTGATGTATGCTTAAGAGATGTAGTCGTCTTAGGTATCGTGCGGGAGATGCTTGAGCATTGGTTGGCTCAAGTATCAGTTTGGGACACCATTGAGGTGTTATGTATTGATGTATTATTGATAATTGTTTTAATTAATAATACAAGTTGGGACGTGGGTTTTCCACGTCAAATATATTGTTGTGTGTTTGTGTGCATACTCTGTATTGGTAGAATTGAATCTCGAATGTGTGTGTGTGTTTCCTCCTAAAAGATTTATGGGCTGAAATTAGGGAGAATTCAAGATCAACTCTTATGGAGAAATATTTCGTTCAATTAGGTATCAGGCGTGTCTGCTCATTCTCGAGTCAAACGGGTTATGTGTACATACACGAGGTATTTTCTTTAGTTTTTAGTACTTTATTTTCAAATATATGTTTACTATGTAGGATCTATTTGAGCACCTATATTTTCAGTTTATTATGTTCATATTTTTTGGATCTTGCTGTCAAACCCCTTAATTCCTGTTGGTGTTGTATTGTTAGAAAGGACCAGAGGAGTTGGGGAAAAACTGAATTACAAATATCATTTGGTTTGCTTCTACAATGATGTAAAGATATAGTGTGATTTGTTTCAATTTTTTTGCTTCTTGTGCAGTAAATTTACTAATAACCATCTTAATATATATTTCCCCTTATATACTTTTTTATGTGTCAATCCAAACTTTTAATATGTCAATCTAAGCTATGTGAAAGTATCCAGCAATGGTTGTCGCCTTCACTTGGAAGATCCATGCTCTCTTTCTTTTTATGTATATGTTGACTACTTTAAGTGACATAACTTATTTTTTTTTTTGGTTTTCATTAAGTTATTGCAGGGCACAATAGAAGATATCATGTATCTATATAAAGGAATATATCAGGCCGTTGGCGTGGCTTTACTCAGATGTTCAAAACCAATTTTTTGATTTTTTTGAATACCTTATGTAGATGATCTCAAATTAGATACTTGTGATGCCTAGCAGAGTAAGCAAGGCATAAAAAAGAAAGCCAGTGATCAGTAAACAGAACTGAAGCAAAGAACAAGAAAGCAAGTGATCGACGGATAAAAGCAAGGCATAGAAAAAGAAGAAAGGTGATTGATGAGTAGAACTGTTATATGAGTACAAGTAAAGTGGGAAATCATTTGTGATAAGGCAAGTAATCCTAAACTTTCTTCAAGATATATTGCAAATATTTCTGAACTTTCTTATAACATGTTGCTAGTATTCAAAATAAATCTTGTTTTATATTGCAAGTACTTTGAAATACTTAACCCTAAACCCTGATTCTTATTGATCTTGAGCCATAAGCCTGTTTTCTCATAAACCATTTATCGTTGAATTCTCAGATATGAACCACACCTATACGATACTACTCGACAAATACATATCTATCACATACTGATTCTTGATACTGAATTGCTTGATATACCAACCCTTGTTTATCAGAAGACCAATCCTTGTAACCTTTGAACCCTTAGTCTTCGACTTTCTGATTCTTTCTTTATTGAAAGCCAATCTTTATGATTCCGTTGTTATACCTTCTTGGAATTATGAATCACCTTACACTTTGAGATAAATGTTGTTTATGATTTAGCTTATTGATTTATATTGTTTATCATACTGTTTGTTAGATCACACAACACTGTAGAAGGGGGTTCAATACAGTGTTTATACAATCAAATCGATTTGAACACAAGTATGTAACAAAGATCAAGTATATTCAATAAACTCTGTTACAATATGAACTGTTGTTCTATCTCAGTGATGAACAAATATCACTCAGAGTTGCTAGGTTACAATGAAAAATGTTTCTCGATAATGATAATACATATAGTGTAAACCCTAAGTTGTGTTTTTATTATACACAATTACAAGATATATTCTAATTGATATGGAATATAATTTTGTCTCCTAAAATATATCAATCATATATTCTACAAGTCTTCCAGTCTTCTAACTCTTTCCATGCATATCTTCTATTATTTTAGTCTAGATCTTCTCTCCTGTAAATCATCCTCATTCCTTATCTGAAAGTCTTTCCGCACTTAAGTACTGATATGTATCTTCTGACACCTTAAGTTCTGACTTCAGTAAGTTCTGATTTCCGTAAGTCCTGATATGTCCTGTTGTTAAGTTCTGAAAACTAAACACAAATTATATTAGACATGACATCTCAAATATATCTAACAATCTCCCCCAACTTGTAAATTATGCAAAATATACAAGTTAATAGATTCTTTGGAAAGATCAAGTAGGAGGTTAGATTAAGGCTCCCTAAGGCTTCCTAGAAACTTAACACCTAACAAGGAAGGTATCAACTTCAAACCCTAGCTTTGATTTTATGATTCCATTAAGTTTTATTGAAGCATTGTTAGTATTAAGGCTTGATCTTTGATTATAAGTAGTTTTGGTGGATTTGTATTAGTTTTGAATATGGGTCTTTAATTGGTTGGATAAATTGGTAAAATTTGGAGTTGGGGACTGAGTTTGTAGTATGATGGTTGAATATTGTTGTATTGGTGGTTGTGAGTGAATTGATGATAATTTAGAGTGTTAATTAAATTGGAAATCGCGTAAACATAAATATCATAATGCCCGATTTTCCTTAACTGTTCTGTTCTTAACTTTAGGACCCGTTAACTCACTGAAATATTCTAACCTTTGCCATTTTTAGATAGTTCATGTTATGAGCTTCGTTTTGATATGTGGTTCGCTTGAATCCGATGTACGGTTTAGGAGAAACGACCGTTTTAAGTAACGGCGTTTCGCGAACGAACCATTACCCTTCGCCTTACTTTGAAACCTTGGTTAAGGCCCTTAAATGACTAATTGGAGTATGAAACAATTATGTAAAGTGGATTAGGCAGGTGGTAGGGTATTTACGAAAGAATCGCCTTAAAATTCTTAATGGTTAATTTATTAAAAATGGTGGAGCCGAGGGTACTCGAACGACTTATATGATTCTTTAAGCGTAGAAGTGACCATAAACGAACATTAGGGTTCAATTGGTTAAAGTCTAGTTTTTTAAGCGACCGTGGGTTAATTCCGACTTATGTTGTTGTTCATAGGTTATCGGACCCACTCTAAGCTTAAGTCTATCCGGGAACACCTTGGCAAGTTTTCTACCCGTTATACTGTTGTTGTGATGTAAATATATGTATATGCATTATCTCGTGATAAGTGCATGATTGTTATTAGCAAATTTTGCGATATATTGGAGCATGCTGATATGGTATATATGCATGTCTTTTTCGTAATCTTGATATCTAATTGTTGATTCAATTGCTTGTAAGTTGCATAATACCTATGCTAGAGATAAGCAGTATTTGCGTATACCCTTAGTAGAGGGGACCCAAAGGTAAACATTTTTCTAAACCGGGAGTCGATGTTCCCGAGTATAATATATATATACATATATTTATATATATATATATGAATAGTTTTCAAAACCATTAATCGAATAAGGTTTATTCGATAACTTTATTTTAATTAATGAATATTAGTTTGAATATTCATTCGAGAACTTATGACTCCGTTTATTTTATTTAATGAATATTATTTTAAATATTCATTCGAGGACTTATGACTCCGCTTATTTTATTAAATAATATTCTTTATTTTATTAAAGAATAATGTTTCGATAATCAAACTTATTTTTGATTATTCAAATAAAGATCGTACTTTCGTATAAGTATATCTTGGGTTATTTAATATTCATTTCAAGTATGAGTTTTAAAACTTCTACTTCAATTATTTTTATAAAGATTATTCTTTATGGGAATATTATTTAAATAATAATATTCAGATATTTTCTAATATATTGGGACTGATTTATTTTATTAAATCAGCATTACTCCAAATATTCTTAAAAATGTTTTCGAGTCTTCAAAATGATTTTAAAAGTTAGGGCGGATCCCAAAACTCATTTTTATATTTAAGATCCTCCTTTCGAAGGGGATTTAAATACTCGCTCAAAACCTGAGGGATCCGGCTCTGTGGTGTATTTTACATTCGCAACGAGGTTGATGTTTTGAGAAAACAGTTTGATTACTTGCCCAATGTTCGGGAAGTAAGCCCATCTAATTGAGTGGGCATAAGCGACAGGTCGGGGTACGGTCTATCAAAGTGTAAGTGGCTGGATGACAGTCCATCAACGCGTAAGAGGCCGGGTGGCGGTCCAACACAAGGTCTTAATGCGACCAGGGTGATGACCGGTGGGGGATTAATCCATCTACTAGTAGAAAAGGTTATTTATTAGTATCTTTGCCTGATCAGCAAGATATCGGGTTTATGCCAAAATTCTTTTCTTTCCAAATTTATTGGATATTATAACTCTGTTTATACTTTTCATAACAGAGGTTTTCAAGGAAAGTATGAGATATATATATAGGTGTATATATATATCGGGACTTAATAAAGTATCTCGTAACTTCATTTCTTTTGAATGATATTTCAAAGATTGAATCTATTCAAATCTTATCTTGTAGTCTCATCTATGTGATGAACTTTTGAAACTGATTATACCTTGAATGGTGGTAGTTCAAGTAGTATTCGGAAAAGATATAAGTATATTGGAGTATCTTGTAACTTCATCTTTTCAACTTATATCTGGTTAATGATTATCTTATGCATGACAAAGATTTTCATAAAAACGTTGAGACAAGGTTAGATATATAAGATCACCTTGCAACGATATTTTTATACAGTTATAAAGTGGAACTCTGTGTATATTATACATGGCAGAGGATTTCAAAGATTTTGAAAATTATATAAGTATATATACTGAATATTTTGCGACTTCATCACGTTAAGATATCAAACTTGGTTCATTTCTTCTTGACCAAGACTTTCATGAGTACTATGAGAATGCTCATATATTGTTAATTATTATACATATTATTTCGGTGGGCTTGTTGCTCACCCTTGCTTTCTTCTTTCATCACACAAAAACAGATAGACAAGATGAACATGATCAAGCTCCCATTTTGCGAGCGGATAGGAAATGTTTCGCAGTTTCCTGTAGGCGTTGATGCCGTTGTAGATGAGGTAGGATCTACCAATAGGCTAGGCTTTCAACTTTTGATGTACCAGACTTATGTATATTTATGAATTGTAATAATGAAAAGGAATATGTAAATTATTCAGAAACCCTTTTTAAGGTGAAATGATTTATAATTGTGGAATAAAATGACTTGTGTTATTTTTGGTATTCATCTCTGAGACTATAACTTGTGGTGTGTGTGTATATTGTGGGGGTCACAGTACGCAGTAGTTGGTTGATTATTAAGATTAAGTATTATTAAGGGAAATGGAACTCGTGATAACCCGGATCCCCGACCCCGGATTTGGGGGTGTTACATTCAATAATGAAAATGGTTTCAATCTGTATAAAGATCCATATGGCATTTCCAAAGCTTGGCTGTTAGGTAATGAAAGAATTGGGTGACAAAGGAATCAACATTTCAGGTTTCAAGGATTTGGTCTTTCAAAGCATAAGATACAATGGTTTGAATGTGTAAGCAATCTGGTTCAATGTTTAATATTTAGTTTGTATGTATTTGTGGAGTAGTATCGTAAATTTGAGGTTCGTATTTTGGTATACAACAATCAATGGTCTAGAAAGAATCAGGTTTACGGCTCAAGATCAATAACTAGAATCAAAGTTTAGGGTTCAGTGCTTCAAAGCACTCGCAATGTAAAATAAAAATACCAATCAATACAATATCTCGAGAAAGTTCAGAACACTTGCTTGGTACTAGCTTACTACACTGCACTTGCTCTCAATCACCACTGTCTTACTCCTTAACTATCTGTTTCCCTTTCCTACGCCTTGCCTCTTCTGCTCATATATCACAAGCATCTATCAATATTTAACTTATACGATTCTATTCGACACATACTTCTATCTACCCTTCGTTTCACCTAAATTCGATTAACGGATTGAAAGATACGCAATAAACAAGTAAATATCGAGTATACAGACCGACAGTTAACCAACAAGTCACATATAACACATAGCACGTCACATAATCAATAATATATCATTTATAAATAAATCTCGGGTCATAAATAAGCTTTCTGGTATTTGAAATGCTTTTTAAAACATTTTTCGGAATTAAAATGGGTCGTTAGATCAATTTTGGAGTAATAAACAGGGTTCGGTTGGCCAATTCTGGCTTCAAAACAATTTCATAATAATTATCGAGCCTTGAAAACAATTTAAAATAATATTTTAAAGCTTGAAACTATTTTTTGGAATTTTTAAATCATTTTTAAATAATTAAATCTAATTAAATAATTAATTAAAATCTATTAATAATTAATTAAATCAATTAATCAATTAATTTTCGAATTAATTGACTAATTAATCAATTAAAAATTAACTGAAATTAATTAACTAATTAATTCAGATTTATTTTTGAATTAAATATAATTTTGGAATTAAAATAATAATTTTTGGAATTTTCAGAAATTAAAATCGAATTTTTATAATTAAAATAAATAGGAAATATGATTTTTGAATATTTTTAAAACAGGAATCCTATTTTTGCAAATTCTGGAAAGTTCAGGGACCTAACTGTTTCTTCCCCAATAATTCAGGTACTAAACTGTAATTTTACAGGGGTCGCCGGAAAAACTTCAGGGATGACCAGAGAATACATTCCTGGCATCCTCACCCCACCACAAGCTCCAGATATGATCTTCAGGCAACCAGGAATTGATTCATGCAATCAAAACATAACAATCATCCCTATTCTGGCCGAAAAATGGCCAAGAACATCGCCGGTTTCCGGCAAATATCGGGAATTTTCAAAACACAATTCCCTTCGATTCAAACATCCTCTGTTAACGAGCTATATACCAATCGATTGCAAATTTCATAAGGAACATAATCCACTATAAATCAACAGCTAATAACCCCTAAATCAAAAACCCCCAAATTTCTATTGAAAACATTCATACGGGTTATAAACCCTAATTTCAAAATTCGAAAATCAAACTCAATTTTGAACATGTTATTGAACTCCAAATTAGACGTATGACATATGAAAATCATCAGGAAAACAAGCTCTACAACATGCAAGCATAAAATCATATAAACAATCATCCGAACAAAAATTCATATTTTTAATAAAATTAATTCGAAAATGAATAATTTTTCAGAAAATAAACCTTGATTTCTGCAGTGATTTGGAACACAGAATCTGATAGAACACCTCAAGACCTTTGGATTGAGTACTCGAGCTTTGAAAACAGAGATCAATAACACCTTCGTTTTGCTGTTTGATTCTTGGAAGATTGTATGAATATAAGGTTTTTCTCTAGAAAATTATATAATTAACTGTCTGCAAATGATTTTTATACGAAATAAAATACGGGGAAAGACTATTTATAATTACGGAAAATTAGTATCCCGTTGGATCATTCCGGATATAAAATGGTACATTTATTTGTAAAAACTGATCCAAACGGTATCGGTTTTCGGGACAGTTATCCGGATTAGTACAATTTGTATTGCGGTCTTGGTCTCAGCGCCTGGTTACACGTATTACGAGGTGATAATTGGAATAGTTTAATAAAAAGCTCCCTTTATCGAAAATACGAGTTTTATTGATTTACCGAAATGAATATTATATCGAAAATGTTGCGCCGGGACCCGCGCAGGACAAACCGTACGCTGGATCGAAAAAGTCGAAACACGGAATATGCTCGGAATACTACAATTAGGTTAGGAAGGAGTTCTCGGAAGAGTTTTGGGTTCCAAAAACATAACAACGGATGACGTCGGTTGGTTCCCATTTTTACAAAATAGATTTTAAATACCCGGAAAAAGATTTTATAAATTTCATATGATCCTTATAAATCCATAAATCAACATAAAAATAATTAGGAAGATATGACAATTATCAATATTTTATTTTGGACATATAAAAATTAAAATAGTCAATTAATAATATTTTTAAACATCCAAACACATGTAACACTTAACAATTAGTTCACAGAATAGATACTAAACACATATATTAAGCAAAAATAATTACATGATATATCCCGGATATTACAGCTACTGACTCAATGATGACATTCCAAAGATTGATATTGCCATATCCCAGAGTTTTTCCCATGTTGCCATCTCCATAGGAAACTCTTGGGCCACATAACTCCACAAAGTCTGATAGCAGGGCTTTATTTCCAGTCATATGTCTTGAACATCCACTGTCCAGAACTAGGATGTTTTTCCTATTGCCCTGCAATCACAAAGACCACTATTATTTAGTTTTAAGGACCCAGACTTGCTTGGATCCTTTGGTCTTTTTAAGTTTTTTAGCATTTGCAGCGGATTTAATTTCAGAGTTTATGCTAACATGCTGTTTATCAGAATTTATATCATACTTTGCATCAGACTTTACACTAGAAGGAATAATACTAACTTTTTTCAAAGAAGGTTTTATTTGATAATAATCATAGTACAAACTATGATATTCCTTACAAGTATAAATGGAATGCCATAAACTACCACAATAAAAACAAGGATTTTGTGGATTAAACCTAACAGTCTGACTCTTAACTCCTGATTTAGGAGGTAAAGAGTTTATATCTTTATTTTTCCTGCAAAAAGAAGTAAGATGGTTAGAGTTTCCATATTTATAACATTTCTTTCTAGGAGAATTACGAACATGCATATAATTATTGCTTTTATTCACACCTTCCTTTCCATTCCTATTTTTCCTAGCTTTTTTTACCTTGTTCACATTTCTAATCTCTTTCAGCTTATACTTAAGCTGCTTCTTCGTCATTAAGCCTATGTTAACTTATAACCATTGGACATCCCAGTATGGAAGTGGGAACATCTTGCGATGGATTTTATAGTTGGATTACCGAGGACCAAGGCAAATCATGATGCCATTTGGGTTATTATTGACAAATTAACTAAGTCAGCGCATTTTCTTCCAATCAACGAGAGATACTCATTGGATAAACTGGTTCAGTTATATCTGAGGGAAATTGTAGTTCGACATGGAGTTCCAGTATCCCTATTTCAGACAGAGATCCTCAATTTAATTCAAGATTTTGGAGGAGTTTTCAAGATTGTCTCGGAACAAAGTTGAAGATGAGTATCGCGTATCATCCGCAGACAGATAGTCAAAGTGAGACAAAAGAAAAGGTTGAACTTATTCGGAAAAGATGAGTGGCAGCTCAAGATCGTCAATGCATATATGCTGATCCTGCTAGAAAGGATATGGAATTTGAAGTTGGTGAAACAGTGCCATTGAAGATTTCACCTTGGAAAGGTTTATCCAGATTTGGAAAGAAAGGAAAGCTGAGTCCGCGTTGTGTTGGCTCTTTTGAGATTTTGAGGCATGTGGGAAAGGTTGCTTACGAGCTAGTTTTACCACCACATATGCAGCATATCCATAATGTATTCCATGTGTCAATGTTGAAGCGTTATTTGCCTGATTCGAATTATGTGATAGAATATGAGCCAATCGAGATTCAGCCAGATTTGTCTTTTGTAGACTGACCAGTGCAGATTTTAGACCGGAAAGAAAGAGTGCTTAGAAATAAGTCTGTGTCTTTAGTGCGAGTTTTGTGGAGGAATCCCAAAGTTGAAGAGTCGACCTGGGATTTGGAAAGCGAAACTTGAACCAGATATCCTCACTTGTTTTCTTGGGCTGATTCTGAAGACAGAATCCTGTTAAGGGGGAAGGATGTAATATCCGGGAAAATTATATGAATATTTTTGTGTTAAATGAATAAATTTTAGGTGTTTAAATAAGTTTAAATGTTCATTGCCATGATATTACGTGTTATAAATGCTATTTGTATTCCCGTGTGGACCAGCAAATTTTTTGAATAATTAATATATGTTTAAACTGCAATCATATGAATCGATCTGCAATCGGGACACACGTTTATTTTCTTTTTATCGAGGTATTTGTTTTATCTTGTTTTATACGCATTTGAATGTATTTTATGTGTTTTGGTATTTTTCTGTAAATTTAAGAATCGTTTCTGTTTTTCACAAATCAACGGACCGGGACCCCACCGGGACATCAAATCCCACAAAATTCATGTTTTTATTTTTTTAGAATCATTCTTATTTCAAATACCCAATATTTTTGCATTTTTGAATTATTCGCAATTTTTAGGGAATTTTGACATAAATTTTATATTTTATTACTTTTAAAATTATACCCCATATTTATTATTTTGGGACTTAATTATTTTAATTAAGGGATAAAACACCCTTAAATGATTTGGGGGTATTTATTTTGCAAGTATTCCTCAACTTTCTTGTAGTATAACTGCAAGTACCTATATCTTCACTTATCATTCAAGTGATATTTACTCCGAACTCTGTTATACAAGTTTCTATACTATTCTAAGTTCAGAATTGTTAAATGTTTTATATTTTGCTACAAAATTACTCTATACAGTGGAACTTTCAGATGAGATTAGCGAATAACTAATTTTTCTAGTTATTTCGCCATCAGTTGTTGAGATGACTCCGGACCATGTGAAATCGGGAGTATGTTGTTAAGGATGTCGCTTGATCCGGCTCATTTGATTAAAAATGTTTTTATGGATTGGATGGTAGTATAACCCCATTGAATACAAGAATAGAGTTCCCAGAGCACACACCAAAGTTAACCCCGCATCCTCAACGAGGACACCCATTGAATATAGGAGGTTGCCTTCAGTCATGCACACCCCTGGATGCCTTCAAGATTTCCACGGACATCCGCCTCCTTGACCGCCTTCAGGAGTGAATTCTTCAAAGAGTACTTGCAACAAATACGTTAGCAAAAACTATCTCTATTCCTCGTTCCATGCCTGCATGTATTGTCCTGAACTCACTCTTAAAATTGTATATCCCAAGCAAAGGATGCATCCTAAGACACCAGGCACGTCCTGACCTTTATGAAACTTGTATTTTTCCTCCAGCAACCACCACTCACGACATTCGACATAGATAGGGCACGTCCTACCCTTCTGGGCGTGTACTTCAAGCTTCCTCGCCAAAGGACCATTCCTGGTAAACACTTTCAAAATAAATGAATATTTTATAACCAATGATAAGTAGGTATTCTAAATTAAATAGAATATGTTAGGTCACACAATACTGTAGAAGGGGGTTGAGTACAATGTTAATACAATTAAATGGATTTAACACAAGTATGTAACAAAGATCAAGTATATTGAATAAACTCTGTTACAATAAGAACTGTTGTTCTCTCTTAGTGATGAACTGAAAGAGATATGTCCTAAGTCCAATCACGTATGAGGATTTATGAATAACTTTTATGTAATCTGTTTTGATTTCATTGATATTAATAAAAGACTTGTTTTGTTTTTATTACGGGCTCTATCTATTTAAGTGTTTAAATAAGATATACCATAGTTTAGAGTAAAGTTTTTTTATGGATTATGATGAGATCATAATAGTGAGACCTAAAAGATGATAACTCTAAACTTAAATAGTTCCTGGTCATAGGATTACTAACTGGTAATTAATAATCCGCAAAGATTGGTACATACTATGCTTGCTCCCTTTAGGAGGATGTCTGTTCTCATAGGTATTTGTGTGATGACACTATAGCTAGTATGTAGGTGCTTATTAGGGAATAAGTTCACTGAACATGACTCGATAAGTTGAACAACTAATGGAGATTACTCACGTGTCAATAATTATTCACTGAGTGATAGTTGTACAAGTGTCCTTAGACTTGAGATCGTTAAAGGTATCTTATATATAATGAATTGTGCTTTGGTTTAGTCCTTAGTCTCAAGGACATCCATTAGGTCTATTCTGGGCATAGGGATTTGTGTATAGAGATAGTTAACGTCAATAGAGGATCTACCCCTTCCAGTATAGGAAGAGAATATCCTATGTTATTCTTAGTATGCGAGTTCTGGAATCTCTGGCCAGAGTGTATGAAATTAAAAAGGAGTTTCTAATTTGCATTAATATGAACTTTGCATTATGAATAAGAAATCATATGATTAAATTTGATAGGCTTGACACAAGATCCATGCCTTGTATTTAATCGGGATATTATAAGGGTAGAAGGAATTCATTGTACGGTAACTATTCACTGACAGGTTCTTGGTATTCTAAGCAGTGAATTCATATTATCCGGATAGTCACGATATGTTGAGAAGCATCACTCACGATGTAGAATAAATATAATTAATCAGTTAATTATATTTAGTGAATTTTAATATTCATATAAATAATTAAAAAAAGTTTATTATTATTTATTTCTACTACCGGCATAATATTGAACCTACAGGGTCACACCATAAAAGAATATTTTCTTTGATGAAAAATGAGAGAGAGAATTATTTTCTAAATAGTTAAGAAAAAGAAATAATGATTAAAATAGTTTTAATTATTATTAAAGCATTTTATGAAGATAAAATGTGAGGGTTAATATATATAAAGATATATTATAAAACCCTAGTAGAGTCCTATAAATAGAATGAGATGGATGGCTCATAAAACACTACACACAATTTTGGTTTTGTGAAAACCCTAGCCTCCATCTTCTTCTTCTCTCTCTCTCTCCCAAAACTCCATTTTTATAAAAGCTTAGTTTTATAAAAAGGTTCATCGAAGCGGATCGTTCTTGGTGGATACAGGTAGAGTGCTTCACACACTGAGGAGCAACTGCTAGCACTCCAATTTTATAAAGCTTCGATTCACGAGGTATGATTTCGATTCCTCAGTTTTTCCCTTTTATATGTTTTTCTATATGTGCGGTATATGATTTTTACGGAATAATTATTATTTCACGCTTCCGCTCAGCCGTAAATTCCTTCATTGGCATCAGAGCTAGGTTCTGCATATAGAGATTCATATAAAAAATTTCAGATTTTTTTTATGCATGTATGGATTTATTATGATTTTTGCAAGTTTATTTGGATTTAATTATGAATTAATTCGAAATAATTTTTGCATGAGATTTTGACTACTGATCTGGGTTCTATAAGTGTTGTAGATCATCTAGGTATTTTTTTTCATAATTTTGTGATGTGTAGATTATTTGTTATGAATTTTTAAAATTGTTTTAATTAAAATTCATGAAATAATTATGCATGTGAATAATTATGATTAAAATTTGCACAAGGACCCATGGCTGATTTGGTAATTTTCTGCTACTGCTTGATTTAAGAAATCATATTATTTTGATTTATATTAATTTATTAATTAAATGTTAATTAATTTATTAATAATAAAATTAAAATAATAAATTAATAAAGAGTTATTAAGGAAGGGAGTAAAAGAAAAAGGGGTTACCTTTTTTGTTTGTAACAGCAGAAAATAGTAACGGTGGAAGCAGACAGGTCGCAGGAGGAAACAACAGAAAAAAAATAGGAAACCTGCTATCGGCTGCTGCAGGCGCGTGCAACGCACGCGGGGTGGGGGTATGTTGCGCATTCCGTGAATGCGTTACACACTGTTGCGCATTTACGGAAAGGGTTACACACGTAAATGGCTCAACAGTGTTGTAACGCATTACCTGAATGCGTTATAGACCTTGTAACGCCTTACTGTAATGCGTTACAACCCATCTGTCTTTTTAAAATTTGATTTTTGGGAGTTTCGTAACTCCGTTTTTGGCGTGCAATATATCATTGGATTCGTTTTTCCAAGACGGATCTAATGGAGTGGTCAAATATTTTTTATATAAAAGTTTCGAACTGTTTATATTCCCGAAAGTGTTTTAAAGCATGTTTTAATTGTTTTAATTGCTTTTAAATGCTATAATAAATCCATACATCATTATATCAATGTGTGACATGATATTAATTGCATGCTTACTTGTTTATTTATTTTTATATATGAGATATATTCCCGTGTTTACCATGCGATGATAGATTTAGGTGAACTTAAATCAATATAAGGCGTGCTCTAGAAAATCTAGAATAAGAATCGTTTCTTGCCTTGACAATAATATTATGAATACAATCATGAGATTCTTGTGTTTATGAAACACGTAATTAAATATGAATTTTCAATTTTGAGAGAAAGGATGATTCTGTCAACAACAGATTTCTATCTGTAAGAAAGGGTTATTAAGTGACGCCTCTTGACAATGCTCCACCCGATCTGGGAATCATCTGATTATCGATTATTGATTTGAAATATTTAATTTAAAAGGAAGAATCTCTTTATAATATGATTATGATTGTAACGTAATATAATCCCTCTAAAATTAAATAATATCAAGTAGTAATTGGCCAATGACACAACGGGCTTGTGTCGGTCATAGCCTTCCAACATGATAGAAAGTGGTTCTTATTTTTAAATCATTATCGTTTCATGCTACAGCCGAGGGCTTTGATTTTGAAATAAGAAATACTTGTCTATTACATAGAGATGTGTACATTGAATTAGGATCTAAAGGTCGTTACATGCTACAGCCGTGGGCCGTTGGAGACTGATTCAATTGTACGAAATATTGGGTTAGACTTGACTTAGAATATTGAATTTGTCGTGCTACAGCCGTGACTCAATTATTCAAGAGGCTAAAATTATATTAGGGAATAACATAAGATGTAATTGACAAGAGTTGTCTGCCTATTGAACATCACATGACGTTTCGTGCTACAACCGAGGTTGTGTAATGGTTAGTAGGATCCCTATTCCCACTAGCATTATGAATTCCTAATTTTCACTTAGGAGGTGTATAAATTAGATAAACTAGTGGGAGCCACTTATGAATAAAGACCCGATTCATATAGTGTTTTGAAATGAAATTGAATATTTGCTAAGTGTTGTTATATGTTTATCATTTACAGATTTACTATATACGTTATGTCTTCTGCACTATCACTCCGGAGTATACTAGATGCTCACAAGTTGACTGGTCCTAATTTTGGTGACTGGCTTCAAAACTTGAAAATTGTTCTCAGGGTGGAAAAGCTGGAATATGTGCTTGACTCACCTAAGCCTACTGAACCTGCTAACGATGCACATAATGATGAACATATTATGTATCGTAAGTGGATAGATGATGCAAATGTTGCTCAATGCATCATGCTAGCTTCCATGAACATTGAGCTACAGAAGCAGCATGAGAATATGGATGCTCACACTATCCTGATGCATCTACAAGAGTTGTATGATGTGGTAGGGAGGACAGCTCGATATGATATATCGAAGGAGCTGTTCGGTTGTAGGATGTCTGAGGGATCATCCCTGAATGACCATGTACTTAAGATGATCAATTTGATTGAATGTCTTGGACAACTTGGTTTTGCCATGGATGGGGAGCTGAGCCAAGACTTGGTCTTGCAATCACTTCCGGGTTTGTTTTCGCAGTTTGTTGTGAACTTTCATATGAATAAGCTGGATGTCAGCCTGACTGAACTCCACAACATGTTGAAGACTGCGGAATCGAATTTTCCCTCTAAGAAGAGTTCTTTTCTTCTAATTGGTGAAGGTTCCAATCCTAAGATAAGGAAGAGGAACCCTTCCAAGAAGAAGAAAGTAGGTGAAGAAAAGCAGGTTCCACCAAAAGCTGAAGACCCCAAGAGCAAAGTTGTTTGCTTTCACTGTAACAAGGTGGGGCACTGGAAGAGGAACTGCAAGGTTTACCTTGCAGAGTTGAAGAAGAAGAAGGGGAGTGAGACTACCGCTTCTGATTCAGGTATGTTCGTGATAGAAATGAATATGTCATTAAGTCAAATTTCTACTTGGGTATTAGATACCGCATGTGGTTCTTACATCTGCAATTCATTGTAGGGACTAAGGAGAAGTAGGACTCTTGAGGAAGAGGAGGTGATTCTACTGATGGAAATGGAGCAAGGGTTGCTGCTGAAGATGTAGGATCATTTCATTTACATATGCCTACGAGCAAGACTATTGTTTGAAATAATTGTTATTTTATTTCCTCGATTGTAAGGAATATTGTTTCTATTCCTATGTTGGATTTGGATGCTTTTTCATTTTATTATTAAGAATAATGAATGTTCTATCCTTAGAGATAATATTCTTTATTGACGTGGTATTTTAAATAATGGTCTGTATGTATATGACATAATTTACTTCAGATTGAACAAACTAATAAAAAAAAAGGATGATGAAAATATCACTTTCTTTTGGCACTGCAGACTTGGTCATATTAGTGAAAATAGACTGCGGACATTGCATAAGGAAGGGTTACTTGACCCCTTTTGATTTTGAATCATATCCTACATGCGAGTCTTGTCTATTGGGTAAAATGACGAAATCTCCATTTAGTGGACATGGAGAGAGGGTTGCAGATTTGCTAGGATTGGTACACACAGATGTATGTGGACCAATGTCTACGCAAGCCATGGGTGGATTTTCATACTTCATTACTTTCATAGATGATAGATCTAGATTCGGATATGTGTTTGATGAAACACAACTCTGATGCCTTTGAAAAGTTCAAAGAGTATAAGTATGAAGTGGAGAAACAAACCAAAAATGGTATTATAACTCTTCGATCAGATTGAGGTGGTGAACACTTGAATGGAGAGTTTCTGGATTATCTCAAAGAAAAGGGTATAGTCTCCCAGTGGACTCCTCCAGATTGGTATCTGAAAGGAGAAATCGAACTTTGTTAAACATGGTTCGGTCCATGATGAGCTATGCGAATCTTCCAGTATTCCTATGGGGTTATGCATTGGAAACCTCAACATATTTACTGAATAAGGTGCCTTCCAAATCTGTTCCTCAAACTCTATATGAGATATGGAAAGAAAGGAAACCGAGCCTTAAACACGTTAAGATTTGGGGATGTCCATCTTATGTCAAGAAAGTTGACCCAGATAAGCTGGAATCTTGATCCGTAAAATGTAATTTTGTGGGATATCCTAAAGAGATTTCGGGGTATTACTTTTGCACCGATCATAGGGTGTTTGTCTTCAGACATGCTACCTTCTTGGAAAAAGAGTTCATCCTTGAAGGAAACAGTGGGAGAAAAATTGAACTTGATGAAGTTCAAGAAGCACAAACTACTACGAATCAAGCGGAAACACCTGTTCAGCCTGAACAACCTTCTGTGGAACAGCCCATTCGTAGGTCAGGGAGAGTGTCTCGCCAACCTGAGAGGTTTTATGGCCTTTTCATTGGAAATGACAATGAGTTGTCAATCATTGATGATGACGACCCTATGACCTATAATGAGGCTATGAGTAGTGTTGACTCAGAGAAATGGCAAAGTGCCATGAAATCCGAAATGGAATCTATGTATATGGTATACAAAAGAAAGATTATAGCAGATGGCCAGATGGAGACCTTTAAAGCCAGGCTTGTGGCAAAAGGATTCAAACAAAGGCAATGGATTGACTTTGATGAAATCTTTTACCTGTAGCCCTGTTAAAATCAGTTCGGATTTTGCTTGCGATTGCTACTTACTACGGCTATGAGATCTGGCAAATGGACGTGAAAACGGCCTTCCTCAATGGGAAACTTGAAGAGGAAGTGTATATGACACAGCCAGAGGGTTTTCTTTCTAAGGGAAATGAACACCTAGTGTGTAAGCTGCTGCGAACCATATGTGGTTTAAAGCAAGCTTCTCATAGATGGAACATCCGTTTTGTTGAGACAATCAAAGAGTTTGGTTTTATCAAAAACGTAGATGGACCATGTGTCTACAAAAGGGTTAGTGGGAGCGCGGTAACATTTCTTGTATTGTATTGAAAGAGAGTTAACACACATAACAACATAGCAGACCCACTCACAAAGCCACTTTCTGAAAGTCATTTTTATCGTCATAAAGACAAGATGGGTATTAGATACCAGAGTGATTGGCTTTAGTACAAGTGGGAGATTGAAAGAGATATGTCCTAAGTCCAATCACGTATGAGGATTTAGGAATAACTTTTATGTAATTTTTTTTGATTTCATTGATATTAATAAAATACTTGTTTTGTTTTTATTACGGGCTCTATCTATTTAAGTGTTTAAATAAGATATACCATAGTTTAGAGTAAAGTTTTTTTATGGATTATGATGAGATCATAATAGTGAGACCTAAAAGATGATAACTCTAAACTTAAATAGTTCCTGGTCATTGGATTACTAAGTGGTAATTAATAATCCGCAAAGATTGGTACATACTATGCTTGCTCCCTTCAGGAGGATGTCTGTTCTCATAGGTATTTGTGTGATGACACTATAGCTAGTATGTAGGTGCTTATTAGGGAATAAGTTCACTGAACATGACTCGATAAGTTGAACAACTAATGGAGATTACTCACGTGTCAATAGTTATTCACTGAGTGATAGTTGTACAAGTGTCCTTAGACTTGAGATCGTTAAAGGTATCTTATATATAATGAACTGTGCTTTGGTTTAGTCCTTAGTCTCAAGGACATCCATTAGGTCTATTCTGGGCATAGGGATTTGTGTATAGAGATAGTTAACGTCAATAGAGGATCTACCCCTTCCAGTATAGGAAGAGAATATCCTATGTTATTCTTAGTATGCGAGTTCTGGAATCTCTGGCCAGAGTGTATGAAATTAGAAAGGAGTTTCTAATTTGCATTAATATGAACTTTGCATTATGAATAAGAAATCATATGATTAAATTTGATAGGCTTGACACAAGATCCATGCCTTGTATTTAATCGGGATATTATAAGGGTAGAAGGAATTCATTGTACGGTAACTATTCACTGACAGGTTCTTGGTATTCTAAGCAGTGAATTCATATTATCCGGATAGTCACGATATGTTGAGAAGCATCACTCACGATGTAGAATAAATATAATTAATCAGTTAATTATATTTAGTGAATTTTAATATTCATATAAATAATTAAAAAAAGTTTATTATTATTTATTTCTACTACCGGCATAATATTGAACCTACAGGGTCACACCATAAAAGAATATTTTCTTTGATGAAAAATGAGAGAGAGAATTATTTTCTAAATAGTTAAGAAAAAGAAATAATGATTAAAATAGTTTTAATTATTATTAAAGCATTTTATGAAGATAAAATGTGGGGGTTAATATATATAAAGATATATTATAAAACCCTAGTAGAGTCCTATAAATAGAATGAGATGGATGGCTCATAAAACACTACACACAATTTTGGTTTTGTGAAAACCCTAGCCTCCATCTTCTTCTTCTCTCTCTCTCTCCTAAAACTCCATTTTTATAAAAGCTTAGTTTTATAAAAAGGTTCATCGAAGCGGATCGTTCTTGGTGGATACCGGTAGAGTGCTTCACACACTGAGGAGCAACTGCTAGCACTCCAATTTTATAAAGCTTCGATTCACGAGGTATGATTTCGATTCCTCAGTTTTTCCCTTTTATATGTTTTTCTATATGTGCGGTATATGGTTTTTACGGAATAATTGTTATTTCTCGCATCCGCTCAGCCGTAAATTCCTTCAATGAACAAATATCACTAAGAGCTGCTAGGTTACAATGTATAATCTTCTCGATAATGATAACACATATAGTGTAAACCCTAAGTCTGTGTTTATATAGTACACAGTTACAAGATAACTTCTAATTGATATGGAATATAATTCTGTCTCCTAAAATATATCAATCAGATATCATCTACAAGTCTTCCAGTCTTTTAACTCTTTCCATACATATCTTCATTTGTTTTAGTCTCGATCTTCTACTGTAAATCAGCTTCCTTCCTTATATGAAAGTCTTCCTGCACTTAAGTTCTGATATGACCTTAAGTTCTGATATTAAGTTCTGAATTCCAGTAAATCCTGATATGTCCTGTTGTTAAGTTCTGAAAACTAAACACAAATCATATTAAACATGACATCTCAAATATATCTAACAATCTCCCCCAACTTGTAAATTATGCAAAATATACAAGTTAATAGATTTGATGATATCAAAAACATTTAAGTACAAATGCAATAAGAGTTTAACTAAATAACTAACTACAACTTACAGTCCTTGTAGCTTTTACCAATCTCACTGAGTCAATCTGTAACCAAAATGATTCTTGACAAAGTGTGATATCAGCTTTTCTTCTTTAATCCTCAGAACTTGAGAGGGTGTAGTCTTGACTTGCTTCATCTCTTCATTCTGACTTCCAATCTGGTAGATTGCAGTCCTTAAAGCAGAGATATGGTTTCTTTCTAAACCATCATTCAGTCTTATTACCCTAGGATGAGAAAAATCTTCATTGTAGCATAAACATTTCTATTTCAATATCACTTCAAGCTTAGCAGAATTCTTCTTCATTGGAATTTCACTTCCATCATCTTCAACAATATTAGGAATAAATAATGTAATCCTTGAACTAGAAATTCTTGCTTTATCTCTGATGGTCTTCAATATGAACTTTGACAATCTCCTGGTAATATCAGACTTTACCTCTAAAAGGTAATGAAAGAATTGAAGTTCTTTCAGTGATTTGTTCAGTACATCTAATTCTGACATCTGATATGTCCTTCCATCTTCAAGAAATAAAATCAGATTTTCCTTAACATTGTGCTTGTTATGAACATCCAGTACCACTTGAACAGAGATAACCTTATCAAGGTGTTTCTATATAACATCTTCAAGAGGTCTGTCAGTCAATAGAAATGGATCTCTAGTAGCAACTTCATGTCCTGTCATGATCTTAGCTTTATCAGAACCTAGCCCAACCCCATCTCTTGGTTCTCTAGCCTTTAACTCAATAGTCATGAAAGTAGACAACAACTGGCTTTTCTTTGGATATGATGGTTTGAAATTTTTCCACAGAAGTTTCTTTTTATCAGCTACTTCCATCTTGTCTAAATTAACTTGAACACTGTCAGAGGTTCACTTGATGACTTTATCAGAACTTGATGTTTCTTGCCGTTCTTTACTCTGAACAACTTGAGCCTTGTAAGAGGTTGTCTTTGATTCTTCAGAAATCTTCTTTCCTTTCAGAGTTTGAACACCTTTATCTTCAGCAAGATTATCATTGGTAACTTGAACCATTTTGTACACTGGCTTTATCAGAATTTGAGGAATTTTTATCTCCAGTGGCTTGATTGGTTCACCAACTTTTCCTTTCCCTTTATCTTTGGGATCAATCTCAGATTGTGATCTTGTTTTGGGCTTTGATACCTCAGTAATTGACTTCTCTTTGATCAAATGCCTTTCTCCTTAGGCCTTGGAGGTTTCTTTGTAACAGAAGCTTTTGGCTTTAGATTTTTCTTTTCAGCTTTAAATCTAGCTTCTTCCTCCTTGAGATTTTCTAAGTCCATTCCTGGATTATGCTTCAGAAATAATCTTCTAGCAATTTCCTCATCAAGAGTCTGAATCTTGGGATCTTTATAGTAGACAGTCATCTGTTTTTCCTTGAGTTTCAGAGTTTGCATGAACTTTTGAGAATCTTGACTTCCACCTTGTATCAGAACATCAAACATTGTCATTAGATTTTGCTCATCAGAACTTGATATCAGATTTTAAGTTTTGCTATCAGATTTTGAGTTTGAGCAGCTTTAGAACTTGTCTTCTTTTGAGTAGAAGATTTGCTTGCTTCAGTAATTAGTTTCCTTGAAGAAACCTTGCTGCTCTACCCTTTACTTTCAACTTGACCTCTACCCTTGCTTGGGTTTCCCTAGTCATCAGTTTAATCATCTTTCTTCTTCAGTATTTGATCATTTGAGCATTTGGACTTAACTATCTTCTCCCCCTTTTTGGCATCATCTAATAGTAGGAGTGAGAGAAGAAGTTCCACTAAAGATTGAATATCATTCAATTGAGCCCGTTGAGAAGCTTGATTTACCAGAACCTCAGAAATTTGGGCCTGTTGCTTCTTTTAAGCTTTCTCAATTGCTTCTACCTTTTCAGAAATAGGTCTGATAAACCTCTTTTTGTCAAGCTTGGTCTCCATATCTATCTTTTCAGCTTTTTCAAGAAGCTTATCAACCTTTTCTTGAGTTTGTGAGTGTAGACCTTGAAGGTTCTTGGTAGATAGAGTAGTGATCTTGAGTTGTGTCTTGATATCAGAATTTATCACAAGCTCATCAGCTTTAGCAATGTGCTCTGTCAAAACTTTAGAGCTTGGAATGAAATCAGTTTCATTCCACTTCTTGGTCCACTCTACACCTCTGTGAGTATCCTCCCAATGAACATGTGCAGCTTGCTTAACAAACTTCTTAACCAATGCTTCCTTTCCCAGAATGGGAGCTGGAGTATCAATAGAAACACTGTCTTCAGAACTTGAAGAAGATTCATTATGTTCTGACAGCACTAAAGTGTGATGCAACTGGAGATTCAGCAACAACTTCATCTAAATTCTGAGCATCAGAATTTATCTCCAGATTTGGTGTAGATGGTGTAGATGGTATCTCAGCATCAGCATTTAAGATTGGAGAATGAGTTGGAGATGTCTGAGCTGCTGTTGGAGCTTCCAAATACTGAATAGTAGGAATGTGCAGCCTATTGATGTCAATTTCAGGACTTAAGCCTGAATCTTCAACTGTAACATCTCCATGAAGAGGAGAGACTGGAGGTGTAACCATTGTATCGGGAACATTGTCCTTGTCTTTAGCTGGAGGTGGCAAAGATTCAATGATAATTGGCTCTTTTGAGATCAGAGATTTCTGATCTCCTTCCTCAGCTTCTTCAGTATCTTCTGATGGAGGCTTAGCCAAATGCCTCTTAGCCCTCATTTTCTTTAATCTCCTTGCCAATGAAGGAGTTGCTTGAGCATCAGAACTAGTAGTTCTCTTTCTCTTCAAAGTATCAGAATCTTGAGCTTCAACATTTACCTGATGGGTTGACCCTTCAACTTCTGTTTCAGCTTTAACTGTCACATGTTCTGATGCATGAACCTGTGATTCCTCTTCACTATCAGATTCATCCATGAGAATCATTTTCCTTCTTTTTGGTGGAGGTTGAGGAACAGAGTTTGCCCTCTTAGATTTGGAAGATGAGGGTCTGATGGTATATGCTGATGGTTGAGGTTGTGATGATTGTGTTGGTTTGAAATATGTCCTTATGGTAGGTTGTGGTTGAGAAGTGGTTGGTTGTGTAGTGTTTGGAGGTTCTGATGGAGGTTGGGATGGTTGGACATCAGGATATAGAGCAGTGTATGTGGATGGGTTAGAGTTTACCAAAAACTGTTTGACAGATTGTGGAATTCGGAGGGGTCTCAAAACAGTTTTCTTATTATCAGCAGATAATAAGTCAGTAAATGCTCTCTTTGCTAGATTAAATGGTTCAATTAACTCACTAGCTAATTGGGGTGCATCAGAGTTACAAGAACTGTAAATAATTTGACAGATTCTAGCAAAATATACAGTGTTTCTATCTTCTGTCATCCTATTCCCAATAAAGCCTAAAATAGCACTTGCATAATCAAAATGAGTTTGATTTATAAGAGCATACCCGATTTGTTGACTGAGAATTGGGATTGCATCAAAATTTGAACACTTATTTCCAAAAGTCCTGGTGATGCAGTCAAAGAAGAAACTCCATTCCCTCCTTATGTGGGGTCTTTTCAACTATCCCAGCTTCGCCAGAGTCTTCTCATAGCCCAGACTGGCCATTAGCTATTGAAGAGCAGGCTCCTTAACTGTTGAGAATGTGCAGATTTCGAGTAGATGAAGTGCTTGTCTAACTGTGGCCAAGGTCACCACATGGGCATCCTCCCTTGTAGTAAAGACAATACTTGGGGACCCATTGGAACCACCATCATCATACACACCTGACCTCCAGAACCCTAGCACTTTAGTTCCTGAGAATGTGTCTGGTTGGGTCAGTGCATAACCTATCTCAAAGTTAGCGAGAAAGTCCTGAACGAAATGAAGGTCTGATGGGGCTTCACTCGTGCTAAGAATATCCAAGTAATTATTGGGGACAAACTTCGCTCTAGTGAAAACTATGTCTTTTGGTGTCATTTCTGTAAGAAATAAGTGAGAAAATATATTGTGCACAAGGTGTTTGATAAAAGTCCTGTATGAAAAAGCTTCAGAGAATATTAGAGAGAGAGAGAATAAGAGAGATTAAGAATAGAAAAGTAGGTAAAAGATTAGAAAATCTTTTAACTCCCATATATTTACTCTCTCCACTCAACAGTCTTTTTTTAGAAGTAAAACAGACACTTGTACACCTGTCAGCCAATAAATAGTTAAAGCAGAGTTAGTGGGCACGAGAAATAAACAATAATTAACGTGCACATGCAGTTGTTCAAGACAAACACGTTTACCACTAACCCAAATGATTATGACTGTTTTTATCTCACCTAAATATATTCTGATTAAATATGACTGTTACAGTATTTACCACAAATAAGTCAAGTAAAGAATAATGCCACGTAAGCATCAGAGTTTCCATCAGGATTTAATATCAGAAATTGACTATTATCAGATTTTAACAGTCATCAGAACATGGCTTCTGTACTCAAAGAGTGAATGTTTGTATCTGTGATTCTTCATACAAATACTGACTTGTTTCTTCAGAGTTTAATCATCAGAACTTCCATCAGAACTTGTCCTCAGAATTTATGCATATGACACTTAACTGTTTATCTGAAACAACTTGATCACCATAGTAATTTTCATCATTCATATGGAGTGAAAGTGTGTGCATTAGCAAAATATCAGATAAAGATTAAAGTCTGATATACTTCAGTACATCTTAGAAATAAGGCATAACTAAGAAAAGTGCTTTAAATCTGTCATTAATAATGAAGTCTACTATAGGATAAATTTGTGTATGAGTCCATCTCAAATGTTTGTGCTCATTTTATGCATCTTTTGAAATTCCTTTTTACAGTGGCTTCTCAGTGTAAGTGAGTCACAACTGCTTATCAGAATTTATGCTATTATCAGAGTACTTCTCCAGTAATCAGAGAATGTGAAAAGTCACCAAAAAAATTTATTTTCTTTTCTAATGCATATTACTTAATACCAGCAATGCACTTGGGTCTTCCCTTCCACATATTTACTCTAGATCTCAAAGGAGTACCTGACTTTAATTTTCTTTTCTTTTCTTTTGATAAGTGAGGTTTATCAAGCATGTGGTCCATCCTTAAGATTTACTGACATCAAAATTTGACATATAAGAAGTAAGAATCTAGTTTGTGACTTAGTAATAAGATACCCAAAGTAAATTTGACTAAGCACAAAATCAGAATTTGCTTGTGTTAATGAGTTTCCACATAAGCAACTAATTCAAACATGGGATTTCTAGTATGTTAAATACTACTAGGTCAGCATCTAACACAATTATCCTCATTGGATTGAATAATCACATAACATTCAAATCACTATCAGAGTATATAGATCCACATCAGATAACAATCAGCATTTAATGAATTTCAATTTAAGCACAAATTACATGAAGATAAGAAAATCTGTAAACACTGATCATAAAGTCTGATGCATGAGAACAAAAACTAAGCAGATTTAGAGAAAGAACCTGAAACCATTCCAAGTTCATTTACCAGTCTTATAAAAGTAGCTTCATATAATGGTTTTGTGAAGATATCTGCTAGTTGTTGATCTGTTGGAACAAAACGCAATTCCACTGTACCTTCCATCACATGTTCCCTTATGAAATGGTACCTAATGCCGATGTGCTTTGTCATTGAGTGTTGAACTGGATCACCTGTCATAACAATAATACTTTGATTATCACAGTAAATAGGTATTTTAGAGAATTCTAACCCATAATCCAGTAATTGATTCTTCATCCAAAGAATCTGTGCACAACAGCTTCCTGTAACAATATATTCTGCTTCTGCAGTTGATGTGGAAATTGATTTCTGTTTCTTGCTAAACCAAGAAACTAATCTGCCTCCAAGAAATTGACAGCTTCCACTTGTGCTTTTCCTGTCTATTTTGCATCCTACAAAATCTGCCCCTGAGTAACCTACTAGCTTAAAATCTAATTCTCTAGGATACCACAATCCTAGATCAGCTGTACCCTTGAGGTACTTGAAAATTCTTTTCACAGCTATTAGATGAGGTTCTCTTGGATCAGCCTGAAATCTTGCACAAAGACAGGTAGCATACATGATATCAGGTCTACTTGCAGTTAAATAGAGTAAAAAGCCAATCATACCTCTGTAATTAGTAATATCTACTGATGAATCGGTATCTTTATCTAACTTGGTTGCAGTGGCTATGGGAGTGGATGCAGTTGAACTGTCTTGCATTCCAAATTTCTTGAGTAAATTTTTGGTGTACTTGGATTGACAGATAAAAGTACCTTCTTCATTTTGTTTGACTTGAAGTCCTAGAAAATAACTAAGTTCTCCCATCATACTCATTTGATATATTGACTGCATTGGCTTTGCAAACCTTTCACAGATTTTGGCATTTGTAGAACCAAACATGATATCATCAACATATATCTGTACCAAAAGTAAATCCTTTCCATGGTTGAGGTAGAACATTGTTTTATCAATTGTACCTCTGTGAAATCAACTTTCCAGAAGAAATTGAGCTAAAGTCTCATACCATGCTCTTAGAGCTTGCTTAAGGCCATAAAGTGCTTTATCAAGCATGTAGACAGATTTGGAAATTTTGAATCTACAAAGCCTGGAGGTTGTTCAACATACACCTCTTCTTCCTATTCTTTATTGAGAAAAGCACTTTTCACATCCATTTGAAATACTTTAAACTTTTTGTGAGCAGCATAAGCCAAAAAGATTCTTATAGCTTCCAATCTAGCAATTGGTGCAAATGTTTCACATAATCAATACCCTCCTGTTGAGAGTAGCCTTTAGCAACCAACCTTGCTTTGTTCCTTGTAATCATGCCATCACTGTCAGTTTTGTTTCTGAACACCCACTTTGTGCCAACAACTGATCTGTTCTTTGGTCTTGGCACTAGGGTCTTGATTTATTTCTTTCAAATTCATTTAACTCTTCCTGCATTGCTTGCACCCAATCAGCATCTTGAAGAGCTTCTTCCACTTTCTTTGGTCCAGTCTGAGATAGAAAAGTATGATAAAGACATTCATCTGATGTTGCAGTTCTAGTTCTGACACCTGCTTCAGGATCTCCAATTATTAAGTCAGGTGTATGTGATTTGGTCCACTTCCTTGCAGATGGAAGTTGATTTCTAGAACTGGATCCTCCCCCATGATACATGCTATCTCCATCAGCATTTTCTGATGCTCCCCCTGTAGTTATGCTCTCTGAGACTTCAGAATTTGAGTTAGATCCTTCAGGATTTGAAGAATTAGAGTTTCTAGAATTATCAGAATTTGGCTCATCAGAACTTGATGAATCAGAACTTGAAGAGCCAGTGACAGGTTCTGATGCTTCTTGAGAGTCTTAAGTTGTGGTAGGATCTTTAGCTTGCTCCCCCTGGACAGGTGCATTTTCCTTTGGAGTTGTTACCACAGTTTCAATGACATCAAAACTTAACCCGTCAGAACTTACGGGATCAGAGTTTAAGTCATCAGGATTTACAGAATCAGATTTTAAATCTTCATTTTCAAATCTCAGCTGATCATGATCATTGAAATCTTCAAGTCCAGTAATCTTCTTATCAATAAAAGATACATTGATAGATTCCATGACAACCCTTGTTCTTAAATTGTATTCTCTGAAGGCTTTTGTGGAAAGTGGATATCCAACAAAAATTCCTTCATCAGCTTTTAGATCAAATTTTGACAGCTGTTCAGGATGAGTCTTAAGAACAAAACACTTATATCCAAATATATGAAAGTATTTCAAATTTGGCTTCTTTTTCTTCACCATCTCATATGGTGTTTTTCCATGCTTGTTTATTGAGTGTAGCATTCTGTGTAAAATAAGCAGTCTGCACAGCTTCAGCCCAAAAGTAGGTTGATAACTTTGCTTCATCAAGCATAGTTCGTGCAACTTCAATGAGAGTCCTGTTCATTCTTTCTACAACTCCATTTTACTGTGGAGTTCCAGGTGCAGAAAATTCCTGTTTGATTCCATGCTCTTTGCAGAACTCTTCCATGATTGAATTCTTGAATTCAGTGCCATTATCACTTCTTATAATTTTAACAGAATCTTTGACCAACTTATCCAGCTGTCTGACATGATCAGTTAGAGTAGATGCAGTTTCATTCTTCTTGTGCAAGATGTACACCCAAGTGTACCTTGTGAACTCATCCACTATAACCATAACATATTTCTTCTTTGCAATAGACATGACATTGACTGGCCAAATAGATCAACATGCAGTAGGTGATAAGGCTCAAGAATTGAAGATTTAGTTTTTCTCTTGAAAGAAGATTTTCTTTGTTTTGCCTTTTGACAAGAATCACAAAGGCCATCAGGAGCAAATACTGAATTTGGCAGTCCTCTCACAAGATCTTTCTTTATAAGCTCATTTATGTTGTTGAAATTTAAATAAGAGAGTCTTTTGTGCCAATTCCAGCTTTCTTCAATTGATGTTCTACTCAACAGACAGATTGCAGAACCATCAGAACTTGTTGAAAGTCTGGCTTCATAAATGTTACCATGCCTGTAACTTTTCAGAACCACTTTGCCTTTAGAATTGCTTACAACTTCACAGTGTTCTTCAAAGAAATCTACATGATAACCTCTGTCACAGATTTGACTCACACTTAGCAGATTGTGTTTAAGTACTGAGACAAGAGCTAATGTTTCAATGATGACATTCCCAAGATTGATATTGCCATATCTCAGAGTTTTTCCCATGTTGCCATCTCAATAAGAAACTCCTGGGCCAGCTTTCTCCATAAAGTCTGATAACAGGGCTTTATTTCCAGTCATATATCCTGAACATCCACTGTCCAGCACTAGGATATATTTCCTGTTGCCCTGCAATCACAAAGACCACTATTGGTTAGTTTTAATGACCCATACTTTCTTGGATCCTTTGGCCTTTTTAAGTTTGTTAGCATTTGCAGCGGATTAAATTTCAGAGTTTATGCTAACATGCTGTTTATCAGAACTTATATCAGACTTTGCATCAGACTTTACACTAGAAAAAGTAACTTTCTTCAAAGAAGGTTTTATTTGATAATAATCATAGTACAGACTATGATATTCCTTACAAGTATAAATAGAATGCCATAAACTACCATAATAAAAATAAGGATTTTGTGGTTTAAACCTAACAGACTGACTCTTAACTCCCGATCTAGGAGGTAAAGAGTTTATTTCTTTATTTTTCCTGCAAAAAGAAGCAAGATGATTAGAGTTTCCACAGTTATAATATTTCTTTCTAGGAGCATTAGGAACATGCATATAATTATTTCTTTTGTTCACACCTTCCTTTCCATTCCTATTTTTCTTAGCTTCCTTTACCTTGTTGACATTCCTAATCTCTTTCAGCTTATGCTTAAGCTGCATCTTTGTCATTAAGCCTATGTTGACTTCAGCTGGTTTATCCTGTTTTAATTTGTCAGAAGTTAACTTATCTTTGACTTCTGTCACAGACTCTTTCATCTTTTCAGAATCAGACTTTACAGTTTTTGCTACAAACTTAACAGGATTTACCTTTGGCTTAGCAGTCTGTTTAATAACAATTGGCTCAATTTGTTCAATTCCTTTTTCACTTTTATCATCTCCATAACCTAAGCCCTCTTTCTAGTTTCCACTACTTAATAAATTCTGAGTTGTTCTGCCAGAGTTAGTCCAAGTTCTAATAATCACTCTTTCCTTTTCTAAGTCACCTTTTAGAGATTTATTCAGTTTTAACACTTCATCTCTAACATATAAAGCATCATCTTTTTCTTTCTTAGTTTGATGAAGAAAAACTAACTACTTTTCTAAATAATAATTTCTCTTTTTATAAGCAAGATTTCCAGATGTTAATCTTTCACATGTTAAAGTCCGATCTCTATAACTAATAAACATGGTTTTAAGATATAATCTCGACTCAATAATATCATTAGTATGGAAGGCATAAGTTGTTTGAGGTACCTTCAATTCAGCAGTTTCAGGACTTCCATTAGTATTTGCCATCAAGGCATAGTTCACCTCGTGTTCAGAATCTGAAGTGTCTGTCCAACTTTTCTTCTTTGTGACAAGTGCCTTGCCTTTGTCACTTTTTCCTTTCTTGCAGTCAGGAGATATGTGGCCTCTTTCACCACAGTTGTAGCATTTGACATTTGAGTTGTCTCCTCTGTCAGACTTTCCTCCCCTGCCTTCAGACTTTTTGAACCCTTTCTTATCAGAACTTCCACTTTTCCTGGAAAACTTCTTGCCTTTTCTGAATTTCCTGTAGGCTATCTTTGTGATACCCTTTACCATAAGAGCACATAATTTCATCATCTCTTCATCAGCATATATTTCAGGTAAACTTTCAGTTTCTGAATAATCATCATCAGAATATGATGACTCTGAATCAGACTTTATGATGAGAGCCTTTCCTTTGCCCCTTTTTGAGGCAGCCATTTTAGGAGATTCCTCCTCAGCCTTAAGAGCAACTATCCTTGACTTTCTTCCATGCCTCTTGCTCCTTTGATCCATCTCAAGTTCATATGTTAGATATATTTGATAATGTCATGACTAATATTATTTATGTTTAGTTTTCAGATCTTACTTAAACAGGACAAATCAGTACTTAACTGAAATCAGCACTTATACTGAAGTCAGAACTTAAGTCATCAGTACTTAAGGTTCAGGAGATATTTATCAGAAGATAATATCAGGACTTAAAGGAAACGTTCAGATAAGGAAGGCGGATGATTGAAGGAAGAGAAGATCGAGACAAAAGTAAGAAGAGATATGCATGAAGAAGGAATTCTATGAAGAATAGAATACTTGGAAGAAAAGATATCTGATTGATATATTTTAGGAAGCAGAATTATATTCCATATCAATTAGCGATTATCTTGTAATTGTGCAGTATATAAACACAGACATATGGATTACACTATAAGTGTTATCATTATCGAGAATATTATTCATTGTAACCCTAGCAGCTCTCGTGATATTTGTTCATCACTGAGAGAGGACAGTTCTGTATTGTAACAGAGTTTATTGCTTTGAATAAAGTCTGTTTTCTGTTACTTGTGTTATTTGAATTTGATTTGATTGTGCTATACACTGTATTCAACCCCCTTCTACAGTGTGTGTGACCTAACAAGTGGTATCAGAGCCTATCTGTTAACACACAAACAATTTAAGATCCAAAAATAATCATGTCTGAAGCAGAAACCCCAACGAAGCCCACCAAAACTGAAGAACCTCCAAATACACAAATCCATAGTCGATATGAGACTATTAGAGTTCCCATATTGAAACCATCTGAATATCCCATATGGAAGGTGAGGATGACTATGTTTCTGGAAGCTACATATCCAGAATATCTTGATAGAATCAAGGAAGGACCTTGTAATAACCCCAATTTTTGGAATTTTTGAAACACGGATGAATAACAACTTTTGCTGATGATGCTGATTAAAGAAAATTATCAGACCACGCTATATAGGAGTACTGTTATGGAAATTCTAAGATCGTATTAGTATTCCATAAAGTAAGTAAGTGTATGTAAAGATCGTCAGAATCCAAATTCGAACACTTTGATTTTTCCCGAAAATCCACCAGATACCGAAAGAATTGAGTATAAGGTAACATGATTAAAAGGATTTAATTCAAGGATTATAAGAGAGGATCAAAAAAGGAATATAAAATATTGAGAAAGGTTTAGGGGAACCCAAATAATAAGATCCCGGGTATGATCCCTCAAACAATAAACGAGAACGAAAGTTAAGCGAACCGTATAACAGATCAGCAGTCATTAGCCAAGTAATTAGGGGTTAATCAAAGAGGTTAATGGATAACGATGTCATCACACCAACAAGAGGAAGACAAGTGTAACAAGATGACATAAGCAGATGACATAAGCATGACCAAAAAGGGAAGGAAGTGTTGGTTGATTATAAACCACACAAAATTTACCATGGTTAAAAGGTTAATTAATCAAAACAAAAACAAAACAACCAATCCAAGGCAAAACAAATCACAAAACATAAGTCTACCATATCTCCTTCAATACTCACTCAAATAGTATGTTCTATAACTCTTTGGAAAGGTATTGAGATGGCCTACAACTCTTGTTCACAAGTCTCGTCCAAATAAGCATGGTAAGACCCTCGTTTTGACAGTTCTTTCAATCTGACTTTTAGAAACTTCAAAACCTAACTTTATGTTCTTGATTTCTTTGGAAAGATCAAGCTTGTAGAAGGTTAGATTAAGGCTCCCTAAGGCTTCCTAGAAACTTAACACCTACCAAGGAAGGTATCAACTTCAAACCCTGGCTTTGATTTTATGATTCCATTAAGTTTTATTGAAGCATTGTTAGTATTAAGGCTTGATCTTTGATTATAAGTAGTTTTGGTGGATTTGTATTGGTTTTGAATATTGGGTCTTTGATTGGTTGGATAAATTGGTAAAATTTGGAGTTGGGGACTGAGTTTGTAGTATGTTGGTTAAATATTGTTGTATTGGTGGTTGTGAGTGAATTGATGATAATTTAGAGTGTTAATTAAATTGAAAATCGCGTAAACATAAACGTCATAATGCCCGATTTTCCTTAACTGTTCTGTTCTTAACATCAGGACCCGTGAACTCACTGTTAGGTTTTGACCATTGCCATGATTAGATAGTTCATGTTACGAGCTTCATTTTGATATGTGGTTCGCTTGAATCCGATGTACGGTTTAGGAGAAACGACCGTTTTAAGTAACGGCGTTTCGCGACCGAAGCAATACCCCTCGCCTTACTTTGAAACCTTGGTTAATGTCCTTAAATGACTAATTGGAGTATGAATCAATTATGTAAAGTGGATTAGGCAGTTGGTAGGGTACTCGCAAAAGAATCGCCTTATAATTGGTTAATTTATTAAAAATGGTGGAGCCAAGGGTACTCGAACGACTTATGTGATTCGTTAAGCGTAGAGGTGACCATAAGCGAACGTTAAGGTTCAATTGGTTAAACTCTAGTTTCTTAAGCGACCGGGGTTTAATTCCGACTTATGTTGTTGTTCATAGGTTATCGGACTCACTCTAAGTTTAAGTCTATCCAGGAACATTCAAGCAAGTTTTCTACCCGTTATACTGTTGTTGTGATGTATACATATGTATATGCATTATCTTGTGATAGATGCATGATGGTTAATTAGCAAATCTTGCAATATATTGGAGCATGTGATATGGTATATATGCCTGTCTGTTTCGTAATCATGATATATATCTGTTGATTCAAATGCTTATAAGTTGCATAATACCTATGCTAGAGATAAGCAGAAGTTGCGTATACCCTTAGTATAGGGGATCCAAAGGTGAACATTTCCTAAAACCGGGAGTCGATGTTCCCGAGTTTATTATATATATTTATATATATATATAGTTTTCAAAACTATTAAAAGAATAAGGTTTATTCGATAACTTTATTTTTATTAATGAATATTACTTTGAATATTCATTCGAGGACTTATGACTCGGTTTATTTTATTTAATGAATATTAATTTGAATATTCATTCGAGGACTTATGACTCGCTTTATTTTATTTAATGAATATTATTTTGAATATTCATTTGAGGACTTATGACTCCGCTTATTTATTAAATAATATTCTTTATTTTATTAAAGAATAATGTTTCGATAATCAAACTTATTTTCGATTATTGAAATAAAGATCATACTTTCGTATAAGTATATCTTTGGTTATTTAATATCCATTTCAAGTATGAGTTTTAAAATTTTTACTTCAATTATTTTTATAAGGATTATCCTTATGGGAATATTATTTAAATAATAATATTCAGATATTTTCTAATATATCGGGACTGATTTATTTCATTAAATCAGCATTACTCGAAACATTCTTAAAAATGTTTTCGAGTCTTCAAAATAATTTTAAAAGTTAGAGCGGATCCTAAAAACTCGTTTTCAGATTTAAGATCTTCCTTTCGAAGGAGACTTCAATATTCGCTCAAAAATCTTAGGGATCCGGCTCTGTGGTGTATTTTATATTCGCAACGAGGTTGCTGTTTTGAGAAAACAATTTGATTACTTGCCCAATGTTCGGGAAGTAAGTCCATCTAATTGAGTCGGCATAAGCGACAGGCCGGGGTACGGTCTATGAAGGTGTAAGAGGCTGGGTGACAGTCCATCCACGCGTGAGAGGCCGGGTAACGGTCTAGCGCGAGGTCCTAATGCGGCCAGGGTGATGACCGGCGAGGAATTCATCCATCTACAGTAGAAAAGGTTACTTATTGGTATCTTTGCCTGATCAGCAAGATATCGGATTTATGCCAAAATTCTTTTCCTTTCCAAAATTCATTGGATGTTACAAACTCTATTCATACTTTACATGATAGAGGTTTTCAGGAAATGTATGAGAGATATATATGGATATATATATATATATATATATATATCGTGACTTAATAAAGTATCTCGTAACTTCATTTCTTTTGAATGATATTATAAAGATTGAATCTATTCAAATCTTGTCTTGTAGTCTCATCTATGTGATGAACTTTTGAAACTAATTATAACTTGAACGGTGGTAGTTCAAGTAGTATTTGGAAAAGATATAAGTATATTGGAGTATCTTTTAACTTCATCTTTTAAACTTATATCTAGTAAATGATTATCTTATGCATGTCAAAGATTTTCAGAAAAATGTTGAGACAAGGTTAGATATATGAGATCACCTTGCAACGATATTTTTATACAGCTATAAACTGGAACTCTTTGTTTATTATGCATGGAAGAGGACTTCCAAGATTTTGAAAAGTATATGTACATATATACTGAATATTTTGCGACTTGGTCGCGTTAAGAGAACATACTTGGTTCATTTCTTCTTGACCAAGACTTTCATGAGTACTATGAGAATGCTCATATATTATTAATTATTATACATATTATTTCGGTGGGCGTGTTGCTCACCCTTGCTTTCTTCTTTCATCACACAACAACAGATAGACAAGATGAACATGATCAAGCTCCCAATTCGCGAGCGAATAGGAAACGTTCCCCAGTTTCCTGTAGGCGTTGATGCCGTTGTAGCTGAGGTAGGATCTACCAATAGGCTAGGCTTTCAACTTTTGATGTACCAGACTTATGTATATTTATGAATTGTAATAATGGCAAGGAAAATATAAATTTATTCAGAAACCCTTTTAAGGTGTAATGGAAAATAATTGTGGAATAAAATGACTCGTGTTATTTTTGGATATTCATCTCTGAGACTATAACTTGTGGTGTGTGTGTTTATTGTGGGGTCACAGTACGGAGTAGTTGATTGTTTATTAAGATTAGGTGTTATTAAGGGAAATGGAACTCGTGACAACCCGGATCCCCGACCCCGGATTTGGGGGTGTTACAGACCTCACAATCCAACAAAACTCGATGTTGCAGTTGCAGGTGAAGCAGCAAAGTCAGTACCAAAAGAAAAGAGTGATACACTGCTGAAGATATCGTATCAATTGCTAAGGATGCTAAGGTACGACACTTGCTGCATAGTGCCATTGATAATGTAATGTCAAACAGGGTAATAAACTGTAAAACTGCAAAGGAGATATGGGATGCCTTGGAAACAAGATGTCAGGGAACTGATTCGATTAAGAAGAACAGGAAGACAATACTCACTCAAGAGTATGAACACTTTGACTCAAAGGCTAATGAGTCATTGACTGATTTATATGATAGATTTGTCAAACTCTTGAATGATTTGTCACTAGTTGATAAGGAGTATGATCTTGAAGATTCAAACCTTAAATTCCTGTTAGCTCTTCCATAAAACTGGGATTTGAAGGCCGCAATCATAAGAGACAACTATAGTCTTGAAGAAATAACTCTTGATGAAATCTATGGGATGCTCAAGACTCATGAACTTGAGATGGAACAAAGAAGCAAGAGGAAGGGAGGAAAGTCAAGGACAGTTGCTCTTAAGGCTGAAGAAGAATCCCCAAGGCAGCTACCTCAAGGAAAGGCAAGGGTAAAGCGCTCTTCACAATGTCTGATACTGAGTCATCAAGTTCTGATAGTGATGGTGACTCAAAAACTGAAAGCTCACCTGAGATGGATGCTGATGAAGAGATGATGAAGCTGTGTGCTTTTATGGTGAAAAGAATCACAAGGATTGCATACAGGAAGTTCAGGAAGGGAAAGAAGTTTTTCCAGGAAAGGTGCAAGTTCTGATAAGAAGAATTTCAGAAAATCTGAAGGCAAAGGAGGGAAGTCTGACAAAGGAGATTACACAAATGTTAAATGCTACAACTTTGGTGAGAAAGGCCACATATCTCCTGAATGCAAGAAAGTAAAGAGTGACAAAGGCAAGGCTCTTGTCACAAAGAAGAAAAGCTGGACATACACTTCAGATTCTGAAAGTGAGAAGAACTATGTCTTGATGGCAAATGCTGATATGGCAAATGCTGATAGCAGTCCTGAAGCTGCTGAGTTAAAGGTACCTCAAACTACTTATGCCTTTCATACTGATGATATTAATGAGTTGAGAAGATATCTTAAAACCATGTTCATTAGCTATAAAGATCAAACTTTAGCATGTGAAAGATTAACTTCTGAAAATCTTGCTTATAAAAAGAGGAATGATTATTTAGAAAAAGAATTAGTCATGTTCCATCAAACTCAAAAAGATAGAGATGATGCTTTCTATGTTTGGGATGAAGTACTTAAAATGAATGAATCTCTAAAAACTGAGTTAGAAAAGGAAAGAGAGATTAGCAGGACTTGGACTAACTCTGGCAGAACAACTCAGAATTTGTTAAGTAGTGGAAACTGGAAAGAGGGCTTAGGTTATGGAGATGATAGGAATGATAAAGGAACTGTAGATATTAAGCCTATAGTTGTTAAACAAAAGCCAAAGTTAAAACCTGTTAAGTTTGTAGCTGTAAAGTCTGAAACTGAGAAATCAGAAGTTAAAAAGGAATTAACTTCTGACAAACTAAAACAGGAAAAGACAACTGAAGTAAACGTAGGCTTAACGACCAAAAAGCAACTTAAGCATAAGCTGAAAGAAGTTAAGAATACAAACAAGGTAAAATGACCTAGGAAAAATAGGAATGGAAAGGAAGGTGTGAATAAAAGCAATGATTATAAGCCTGTTCCTGATGCTCCTAGAAAAACGTGTCATAACTGTGGAAGTTCTAACCATCTGGCTTCTTTTTGCAGGAAGAATAAGAACATAAACTCCTTACCTTCAAAGTCAGGAGTTAAGAGTCAGTCTATTAGATATAAGCCACAAAATCCTTGTTTTCATTGTGGCAGTTTATGACATTCCATTAAAACTTGTAAGGAATATCATAGTTTGTACTATGATTATTATCAAATAAAACCTTCTTTAAAGAAAGTTAGCATTGTTCCTTCTAGTGTAAGTTCTGATTCAAAGTCTGATAGTGTAAATTCTGATAAGAAAAATGTTAACATAAACTCTGATGCTAAATCCGCTGTAAATGTTAACAAACTTAATAAGGCCAAAGGATCCAAGCAAGTCTGGGTCCTTAAAACTGATCAGTAGTGGTCTTTGTGATTGGAGGGCAACAGGAAAAACATCCTAGTTCTGGATAGTGGATGTTCAGGACACATGACTGGAAATAAAGCCCTGCTATTAGACTTTGTGGAGAAGGCTGGTCCAGGTGTTTCTTATGGAGATGGCAACATTGGAAAAATATTGGGATATGACAATATCAATCTTGGGAATGTCATCATTAAAGAAGTAGCTCTGGTCTCAGGACTTAAACACAATCTGCTGAGTTTTAGTCAAATCTGTGATAGAGGTTATCATGTGGATTTCTTTGAAGAACACTGTGAAATTGTAAGCAAATCTACAGGCAAAGTTGTTCTGAAAGGATACAGGCATGGTAACATTTATGAAGCCAAGCTTTAAATAAGTACTGATAGTTCTGCAATCTGTCTGATGAGTAGAGCATCAATTGAAGAAAGCTGGAACTGGCACAAGAAACTCTCTCATTTAAATTTCAACAATATAAATGAATTAGTCAAGAAAGATCTTGTGAGAGGACTGCCAAAGTCAGTATTTGCTCATGATGGCCTTTGTGATTCTTGTCAGAAGGCTAAACAAAGGAAATCTTCATTCAAGAGCAAGACTGAATCATCAATTCTTGAGCCTTATCACCTATTACATGTTGATCTATTTGGTCCAGTAAATGTCATGTCTATTGCAAAGAAGAAATATGTTATGGTCATAGTTGATGAGTTCACCAGATACACATGGGTGTATTTCTTGCACAAAAAAAGTGAAACTGCATCTATCTTGATTGATCATGTCAAGCAACTGGATAAATTGGTTAAAGACTCTGTGAAAATAATAAGAAGTGATAATGGCACTTGAGTTCAAGAATTTTACAAGGGAAGAGTTCTGCAAAGACCAGGGAATCAAGCAAGAATTTTCTGCTCCTGGAACTCCACAACAAAATGGAGTTGTTGAAAGAAAGAATAGAACTCTCATTGAAGCTGCACGAACTATGCTTGATGAAGCAAAGCTTCCAACCTATTTTTGGGCTGAAACTGTACAGACTACTTATTTTACTCAGAATGCAACACTCATTAACAAGCAAGGAAAGACACCATATGAGATGGTGAAGAAAAAGAAGCCAAATCTGAAGTATTTTCATGTATTTGGATGCAAGTGTTTTGTTCTTAAGACTCACCCTGAACAGCTATCCAAATTTGATCTAAAAGCTGATGAAGGAATCTTTGTTGGATATCTACTATCCACAAAAGCCTTCAGAGTCTACAACTTGAGAACAAGGATGGTCATGGAATCTATCAATGTCTCTTTTGATGATAAGAAGATTATTGGACTTGAAGATTTCAATGATCATGGTCAGGTGAGATTCGAAAATGAAGAATTAAATTCTGATACTGAAAACCCTGACAGTCTAAGTCCTGATACTGTAAACTCTGATGGATTAAACTATGATGTCATTGAAACTGTGGTGACTACATCAAAAGAGGATGCACCTGTGCAGGGGGAGCATACTGAAGATACAACCACATCTCAAGAAGCATCAGAACATACACCTGGCTCTTCAAGTTCTGATTCATCAAGTTCTGATAAGTCAAGTTCTGATAGCTCTGAAAACTTAAATACTGAAGGATCCAACTCAGAGAGCATAGTTTCAGGGGGAGCATCAGAAGATGTTGATGAAGATGGCATGGATCATGGGGGAGCATCCAGTTCTAGAGAAAACCTTCCATCTGCAAGGAAGTGGAGTAAATCACATACACCTGATATAGTTATTGGAAATCCTGATGCAGGTTTCAGAACTAGACAAGCTACTTCAAACGAATGTCTTTATAATTCCTTTCTCCCCCAGACTGAACCAAAGAAAGTGGAAGAAGCTCTTCAAGATGTTGATTGGGTGCAAGCAATACAGGAAGAGTTAAATGAATTTGAAAGAAACAAAGTCTGGACCCTAGTACCAAGACCAAAGAACAGATCAGTTGTTGGTACAAAATGGGTGTTTAGAAACAAAACTGATAGTGATGGCATAATTACAAGGAATAAAGCAAGGTTGGTTGCAAAAGGATATTCTCAACAGGAGGGAATTGATTATGATGAAATATTTGCACTAGTTGCTAGATTGGAAGCCATAAGGATATTTTTGGCTTATGCTGCTCACAAAAAGTTTACTGTCTTTCAAATGGATGTGAAAAGTGCTTTTCTCAATGGAGAATTGGAAGAGGAGGTATATGTTGAACAACCTCCAGGCTTTGTAGATCCCAAATATCCAAATCATGTCTACAGGCTTGATAAAACACTTTATGGCCTTAAGCAAGCTCCAAGAGCATGGTATGAGACTTTAGCTCAGTTTCTTCTGGAAATTGGATTTAACAGAGGAACTATAGACAAAACATTGTTCTACCTCAACCATGGAAAGGACTTACTTTTGGTTCAAATATATGTTGATGATATCATCTTTGGTTCTACAAATGACAGACTTTGTAAAAAGTTTGTCAAACTGATGCAGTCAAGATATCAAATGAGTATGATGGGGGAACTCAGCTATTTTCTGGGCCTTCAAGTCAAGCAGAATAATGAAGGCACTTTCATTTGTCAAACCAAGTACACCAGAAACTTGCTGAAGAAATTTGGAATGCAAGATTGTTCAAGTGCATCCACTCCCATGGCCACTGCAACAAAATTGGATAAGGATACTGGTAAATCAGTAGATATTACTGATTACAGAGGTATGATTGGCTCTTTACTCTATCTAACTGCTAGTAGACCTGATATCATGTATGCTACCTGTCTTTGTGCAAGATTTCAAGCAGATCCAAGAGAACCTCACTTAACAGCTGTGAAAAGAATATTAAAGTATCTTAAGGGAACAGCTGATCTGGGATTGTGGTATCCCAGAGAATCAGATTTTAAATTAATAGGTTACTCAGATGCAGATTTTGCAGGTTGCAAAATTGACAGGAAGAGCACAAGTGGAAGCTGCCAATTTCTTGGAGGCAGATTGGTTTCTTGGTTTAGCAAGAAACAAAAGTCAATTTCCACATCAACTGCAAAAGCAGAGTACATTGCTGCAGGAAGCTGTTGTGCACAGATTCTTTGGATGAAGAATCAGTTACTGGATTATGGGTTAACATATTTTAAAATCCCTATTTACTGTGATAATCAAAGTGTTATTGCTATGACAGGTAATCCAGTTCAACACTCAATGACAAAGCATATCAGCATTAGGTACCACTTCATAAGGGAACATGTGGATGAAGGTATAGTGGAATTGCACTTTATTCCAACAGATCAACAACTAGCAGATATCTTCACAAAACCACTGTGTGAAGTTACTTTTACAGGATTGGTAAATAAATTTGGAATGGTTTCAGGTTCTTTCTCTAAACCTGCTTAGCTTTTGTTCTGCTGCATCAGCCTTTATGATCAGTATTTACAGATATTACTATCTTTGTGTATTCTGTGCTTAATTAAAAATTGCTTAAGTACTGATTGTTGTCTGATGTGAATTTCTAAACTCTGATAGTGATATGACTGTTTCTGTGACTATTAAATCCTATGAGGATAACTGTGCTAGATGCTGACCTAGTAGTCTTTAATATACTAGAGATCCCATGTTAGAAGTAATTATTTATGTGGAAATCTATTGACACAAGCAAATTCTGATATTGATCTTAGTTAAGTTGACTTTGTCTATCTTATTACTAAGTCAAAAACTAGAATAATGCTTCTCATCTGTTAAGTTCTGATGTTAGTAAATCTGCTGAATGTACTAAGTGCTGATAAACCTCACTTATCAAAAGAAAAAGGAAAAGAACAAGGCATAAAAATCAGGTACTCCTTTGAGATCTAGAGTAAAAATGTGGAAGGGACGACCCAAGTGCATTGCTGGTATTAAGTAATATGCATCAGAAAAGCAAATAATTATTTTTCTTGGTGACTTTTCACACTCTATGATTACTGGAGAAATACTCTGATAATAGCATAAATTCTGATAAGCAGTCGTGACTCACTTACACTGAGAATCCACTGTAAAATGGAATTTCAAAAGATGCATAAAATAAGCACAAAACAGTTGAGGTGGACTCAGGCATGAACTCATTTAATAGTAGGCTTCAGAATAATGACAGATTTTAAGTCAAGTTCTTAGTTATGCCTTATTTCTAAGATGTACTGCAGTGAATCAGACTTTACTCTTTGTCTGATATTTAGCTTAATGCACACACTTACACTCCATATGAATGATGAAAATTACTGTGGTGATCAATGTTGTTTTAGATGAACAGTTTATGTGTCAAATTGCATAAATTCTGAGGACAAGAAGTTCTGATGATTAAGTTCTGAATAACCGAAATCAGAATTTGTGTGAAGAATTACAGAAATAGACATTCATTTTTCGAGTTAAGAAATCATGTTCTGATGACTGTTAAGTTCTGATATAAGTCTAAGTTCTGATATTAAATTCTGATTCTTTCCTTGACTTATTTATGGTTAAAATCTGAAACAGTCTTATTTTACATCAGAATATGTTCGGGTGAGATATTAACAATCACTATAATTAGGGTTAGTGGTACACGTCCATGCACAGTAATATTTACTTGTTTTCTTGTGCGCATTAAACCCTGTTTTACACTTCCAATGATTGTTTTTATTCTCCTCAGTCTAGGGAGACGAGGTAGAATTATTTCTACCTGTAAGCATTAAATTTTACTTGTGTCTACTGGCATTCTATTGCATATATAAACCAACACTTCATTCCAGCCAGTACACCTCTCATTTACACTCAAACTCTCAAACTCATTTCTTTTTCACTCATCACAATCATGGTTACTTACAACTTAGCTCTGAACTATGATACTTTCTCTCTCACCATGAGCTGTCCAGAATGGCAGCAGGAATGGCATGTTACTGCCATTCCTGATGAGGTTTGGGACTCTGTTCCCCAAGAGGTTCTGACAGACCTCTGTTCTTCTATATGAATTACCATCGCCATGTTGAGCGACTGGAAGAAGAACGGTTGGAAGCTCTTCGACAGCAGGAGTGAATCATTCGTCTCGCTGTTCTTTTTGTTGAAAGTAGGAAGAAGAAATAGGATTTGTAGCTTAGGACAATCTTGTAATTTTATGCTGTAATTTAAATTTCATAAATGTATTTTCTCAATATATTAATGAAATTTTATATTTTTGCAAGATTTTGTCTCTGAGTCGTTTGAAATTCTGATGCATTTTTAAATACTGATTTACCCATATTCTGATGACCATTTTTATATCTGATACAAATCAAGTTCTGATTCTGACGTGGCAGTACCTGTTTACTTGATTTATTTTTTTATCATTCTCTCACTTAGTGTATTTATACAGAATATTGGTCTCGCAGTAAAAATAATTTATTAAGTGGGAACAGTTTAATATTTAAATTAAAACTAAACTACCTTAATTAATGGGATTACTTGGTAAGTGGAACGGTTTTTTTTCCTTGAAAAACTGCATGTGATAAGTAGTGATTACTGTTTTCCCGTGCCCATTAATTATTCTTTACTGCTGCATATTTGACAGGTGTCCAACGGTTACTTTTTCTACCGGGTATAAGTAAAAGAGAGAGAAGATTGTAAAATCTTTTATTTACTTTCATACTTTATCTCTCTTTCTTTACTTCTATTCACTCTCATCTCCTGATGTTTTTTTTCATACAGACATTTTCTCAAACACCTTACAGGCAACCTTATTTCTTAATTTTTCTCATGGCACCTAAGGATTTGATTATAGATGGAGCCAAGTTTGTACCCAACAACTATGTTGTAATCTTAAACCATGATGAAGCTCCATCTAAGTTGCACTTTGTGCAAGATCTTCTAGCACACAGTGAACTTGGGTATGCATTGACCCAGCCTCAAGTCATTTCCAGCCAACAAGTTCTGACGTTTTGGCGGACTGAGCATTTTGATAATGGTGGTTCTACTGGTACTCCAAGCATTATTTTTGAAGTAAATGATGTTGAGCATGTGGTAACTCTTGGAGCAGTTCACAAAGCTCTACATTTACCAGAAGGCTGCATTTTCTCAACAGTGGAGGAACCAGTTCTACAGCAGCTCATGGTCAATTTGGGGTATGAGAAGAGTATGGCCAAGCTTGGACAGTTGAAAAGAGCACATATCAGAAAGGAATGGAGCTTTTTCTTCGACTGCATCACTAAAGCATTCGGCAATAAGTGTTCCAACTTTAATGCCATTCCTATTATGAGTCAGCACATCGGGTATGCTATTATTAACCAAACTCATTTTGATTTTACAAGTGCCGTGCTAGGCTTTATAGGGGATAGGATGACAGCGGATAGAAATGTAGTATACTTTGCTAGATTCTGTCAGCTTATATATACTTTTTGCTGTGCTAATGAACCTCAACCAGCCAGTTCTTTATTTCCACCCTTTAAACTTGCAAAACGGGCTTTTAATGACTTGGTAAATGCTGACCTTAAAAAGAAGGTAGTTAGACCCTTACAGATACCTCAGTCTGTAAAACAGATCATGGTAAATGCTGATCCTCTAACCTACAGATCTGTCTACCCTGATGGTCAACACACCACCACATCCCAACAACCATCATAACATACCATACATACACCTCAACCTACTCAACCCTCTATCACAATACAATTCAAACCTTCACAGATAACTCAACCTTCATCATCAGCACATACTGTGAATCCTTCATCTTCCAAGCCCAAGAGGACAAAGACTGTACCTCAAACACCACAGAAGAGAAGGAGGATTATTCTGAGAGGTGAGTCAAACAGTGAAGAACAGGTTCCTGCATCGGAACCTGTTGTTACAGAAGCTGAGAAGGTCCCTTCTCAGAAGGATACTGGATTTGGGGGATCTAAGCTTCTCAAAAGGCTTAGAAGAATGTCTTATGCTGAAACTCCCAAGAAATCTCCATCTTCAAAGAAAAGAAAGAAACAGAGAGCTCACAGGCCGGTTTCAGATGATGAGGAAGCAGCAGCTAAGGAAGGAGATCAGGAATCTCTGATCTCATAAGAGCCAAAATTTGCCGAAGCTACTGCTACAGATAAAGCATCTACACCACCTGTGTCTCCTATACATGAATCAGTATCTATTGCAGACCCAGGCACAAGTGCTGAAATTGATATTCACAACCTGGTTGTGCCTGAGGTTCTCTACTTAGAAGCTCCAACAGCTCCAATTAATCCATCAACAACACCAATTACTGATGCTAATGGAACTCCAGAATTGTCTACAACACCTTCTTTGCATCTAGAGGTTGATGATCAGATTATAGGTGAGCATCAGACTATGGCTGTTGATCAGAACTTGGAAGCAACTCAGCACTTAGAGGATGATGTTGAAGCCTCAATTGCTTCTCATACTGTTCTTTTATCAGAAGATGCTGACTCTGTAAGTTCTGATGCTGCAAATGCTGATACTACTGGTGATGCTGCTATAAATGAAGATGTTACTGCAGCTGGTCCATCAGGACATGCACCTCAACAAACTATTCACAAAAGTGAGATAGTCAAGAAGTTTGTTATAAGGGAAGCACCAGTACCTTGGAGTGAAACTCCTAGAGGACAGGAGTGGACTAAGGAGTGAAACACAGCTACTTTTGTTCCTTCTCAATCAATTCTTGCTGAGCACTTGGTAAAAGCTGATGAGATGCTAATTAATGATGATTTCAAGACACAGCTTCGAGTCACTGTATTGAGTACTAGACATCTTCAAGGTCTACATTCAACAACTCATGCAGAGGTGCATAAAATTCAGGAAGAATTGCTCAAGCAAGAAATGACTGAGAAAATTGACAAGAAAACTTTTTTCCAACCTACCTTTGACAGAGTTGCTTACATTGAGAAGACCCAAGAGAAACAACAGTCTCAGATTGATGAAATTTTGAAAAATCAAGCTTCTCAGCAATCTCAACTCGATGAGATCCAATCCTCAGTGGAATTGCTTGTCTCTCTTCTTTTACCTGCTGATGCCAAAAAGGGGGAGAAAATACTTAAGTCCAAATGCAAAACTGTTAAGACACTGAAGGGAAAGGATGATGAAAAAGATGACCAGGGAAACTCTAGAATGGGTGGAGGTCATAGTCAAGGTAGAGGTCTCTTATCAAGAAGAGCTGAAGCTACAGGTCATAGAACAAGTTCTGATACAGGAAAAAGAATTACTTTTGATACTGGTAAAAGGATAAGTTCTGATGAACTTTTGGATCTTGATGAAGAAATTTCAAGACAGTTATTTCTGAAGGAAAATCCAGGAATGGACTTTGAGAGTCTATTGGAAGAAGAAGCTAGACTTAAGTCAGAAAAAGTTAACTCTAAATCTGAAGCTTCTGTTGGTAAAAAGAAACTTCCAAAGGTCAAAGGCATTGTGATAAAAGAAAGGAAAAATATTGAGGCAACCAAGGCCAAATTACAATTGCAGATAGATCTAAAGTCCAAGGGCAAAGAAAAAGTTGGTGAACCTATAAAGGTTTATGTGCCTCCTGTGGATGAAGAAATTTCTGTTGAAGATGCTGATCTTACTCTGACTTCAAGAAAGATTTCTAAGACAACCTCTGACATGGCTCAAGTTGTTCAGAGTCAAGATTTAGTTAGTTCTAATATTACAAAGAAGCAAGTAACCTCTGACATAGCTCAAGTTGACTTGATATCAGAAGATAAATCAAAGGAAACCTCTAACATTGCTCATGTTAAATCCTCAAAGTTACTCCTACAAGGATTCACCAAAGCCAAACAGACTCAACCTTTGAAGACTGCAGCAAGTGGTTTTGAAGCGAGAGTGGTTACTGGAAAGGAAGCAAGAGATAAATCTGGATTGGGTAGTGCTGATGAAAGAAGAGTACAGAACACAACCAATGATCCAACTTCCTTAAGTGAACTAGGTGTTAGAGCAACTCCTGAAAGATTGAATCAACTAGAATCTGTACAGATGGTTTACCATACCTACTTGAAAGAACACATCTTGTTATACTTCATGACAGATGGTAAGGTTTACCATATAAGGGAAAATGCTATTCCACTGAAATATTTTGAAGAATTGGAACATGTTTTATTTTTACTTCAAGTGAATGACAGAATAACAGAAAGTGCTGTAAACTATTTGAAGACTCAAATTCAGAGACAGAGATCACAAGGGTGATATTGTTGAGATGAAGCCTAACTCTGCTAAGATTATAACTACCTTTATGGGTTATAAGGCTGTAGAATTCAATATTGAGTCTGGCAAGGCATATTTGATCAGACTGGATCAGGACATAAGGAAAGCTAGAATTAATGATCTCAGGGCTGCTATCTTCCAAACTGGTGAAGATTCTGCAGAGCTTAAAGATGCTAAATAGAGGATGATTGATGAACTCAGATATGCTGAGAGATGTTTGTTAAAGAACTATCTCAGAACAACTCCTGACATCAGAGAGATCAGAAAGTGAAGCCAAGTCAAGATCTACAACTGCTCAAATTCTGATATGAATACAGACTGAAGTTGTTATCAGAAGTTAAAGTTGGTAAAGCTTTAAGGACTGTAAGTTGTAGTTATCTAGTCAAATTCTCATGCATTTGTACTTAATGTTTTTGACATCATCAAATATTTGTTAAACTAGTATATTATGCTAATTTACAAGTTGGGAGAGATTGTTAGATATATTTGATAATGTCATGACTAATATGATTTATGTTTAGTTTTCATATCTTACTTAAACAGGACAAATCCGTACTTAACTGAAATCAATACTTATACTGAAGTCAGAACTTAAGTCATCAGTACTTAAGGTTCAGGAGATATTTATCAGAAGATAATATCAGGACTTAAAGGAAACGTTCAGATAAGGAAGGCGGCTGATTGAAGGAAGAGGAGATCGAGACAAACGTAAGAAGAGATATGCATGAAGAAGGAATTCTATGAAGAATAGAATACTTGGAAGAAAAGATATCTGATTGATATATTTTAGGAAGCAGAATTATATTCCATATCAATTAGCGATTATCTTGTAAATGTGTAGTATATAAACACAGACATAGGGTTTACACTATAAGTGTTATCATTATCGAGAATATTATTCATTGTAACCCTAGCAGCTCTCGTGATATTTGTTCATCACTGAGAGAGGACAGTTCCGTATTGTAACATAGTTTATTACTTTGAATAAAGTCTATTTTCTGTTACTTGTGTTATTTGAATTCGATTTGATTGTGCTATACACTGTATTCAACCCCCTTCTACAGTGTGTGTGACCTAACATCATAAGTCTTGAGCATACCATAAATTTCATCAAGAGTAGTTTCAGTAAGGTCATAGTTGTCTCTTATGGTAGTAGACTTCAAATCCCAATTTTCAGGAAGAGCTAAAAGGAATTTTAGATTTGAATCTTCAAAATCATATTTCTTGTCCACCAGTGACAGATCATTCAAGAGTTTGACAAACCTGTCATATAAGTCAGTTAAAGACTCATCAGCTTTTGAGTCAAAGTGCTCATACTCTTGAGTGAGTATAGTCCTCCTGTTCTTCTTGATTGTATCAGTTCCCTGGCATCTTGTCTCCAAAGCATCCCATATCTCCTTTGCAGTCTTGCAATGTATTACCCTGTTTAACATGACATTATCAATGACACTATGCAACAAATGCCTTACCTTTGCATCCTGGGCAATAGATGAGATGTCTTCAGCTGTGTACTCACCTTTCTCCTTTGGTATGGTCTTTGCTGGTTGATCAGCAACTACAACAGAGAGCTTGGTAGGCTTATATTAGAGATGCACAAAAGGCCCGCCAGGCCGGGCTTTGACCGGGCCTTAAAAAGCTCGGGCTTTGACCGGGCCGGGCTTTTCGGGCTTTGACTTTGACTATTATGGTCCTTCATTAATTTTGTCAAGGTATTATGGATCTATAGCTTCCAGAAACATAGCCATCTTCACTTTCCATATGGGATACTCAGAAGGCCTCGGTATGGGAACCCTAATAGTCTCATATCGACTGTGGGTTTGAGTCTTTTGAGTTTCTTCAGTTTTGGTGGGCTTGGTTAAAGTGTGTGCTTCTTCAGACATGATTGTTTGGATCTTTACTGTATGCGTGTTAACAGGTAAGCTCTGATACCAATTGTTAGGTCACACAACACTGTAGAAGGGGGTTGAATACAGTGTTAATACAATCAAATCGATTTAACACAAGTATGTAACACAGATCAAGTATATTGAATAAACTCTGTTACAATAAGAACTGTTGTTCTCTCTCAGTGATGAACAAATATCACTAAGAGCTTCTAGGTTACAATGTATAATCTTCTCGATAATGATAACACATATAGTGTAAACCCTAAGTCTGTATTTATATAGTACACAGTTACAAGATAACTTCTAATTGATATGGAATATAATTCTGTCTCCTAAAATATATCAATCAGATATCTTCTACAAGTCTTCCAGTCTTCTAACTCTTTCCATGCATATCTTCATTTGTTTTAGTCTCGATCTTCTACTGTAAATCAACTTTCTTCCTTATATAAAAGTCTTCCCGCACTTAAGTTCTGATATGACCTTAAGTTCTGATATTAAGTTCTGACTTCCAGTAAGTCCTGATTTCAGTAAGTCCTGATATATCCTGTTGTTAAGTTCTGAAAACTAAACACAAATCTTATTAGACATGACATCTCAAATATATCTAACAGAATATCCTACCCTTTCAATATTTTAAACAAAAAATAAGTAGGTATTCTAAACCGAATATAATAATAATGCAAAATTTGTAATTGCTATTTTCTTCAAATTATGAATCATATTTGTTGAACAAAATTTATAAACCATCAATACATTAAATATTAATTCATGAGATTCGCATGAGCTGTAAATCGTAAAAATCTGATGTACAAAACTCAAGATAAAGCCGAAATAAAATCAAACGAAACTCAATAATTTTTTTGTTTATTTAAAATTTAATATTTTTTTTTACTATTTTAAATTAATGAATAGAATATTCGTGCATTGCATGCTGAAGCATTAAAAATTTGGTAGTTGGTTAGTCGGTACCGTATTTGAGTTTATATAATTATTGGGTTTATATAATATACGGGATTGTTTTTGTATTTATGTTATTCATGATATTTTCTCAAAACTTAAATAGAGACAGTTCGTTCATCGGTTTAATGACATTGAAATAAGACAAAATAATATATGTTATTCATTCTGACTAAAATAAAATTATACTATTGGACGTGATTAAAATAAATTTAAAACAAACTAAATATAATCTGTTGAATTTAGTCGATGTAATGGATTTCAGTTTAAAACAAAATAATGACTACTATTGATTTGGCTAAAAAATTATACTCCATATGCCCTCTAGGTAGTATATATTGGAGGACGGGGGCTTAACACACATTTTAAGACTCCTTTAAAGTATTGTTCCATAACTTATTTTTAAATCTTTTTTTGTTCCGAATAAAAATTTGTTGTTTAAAGTTTAATACAAAAAAAAATCAAAAATAAATTATAAAATTATAGTTTATATTCACCTTAAAATGCGTGTCGAACATTGAAAAAATATTGTATACATTTGGATGGGATAGGGGAAATATTATTGAACTAGTAATCCGTCGATCGGAATAATAGAACCAGGCTAAAATAAAATAACTTAAACTATTCTTCGAGCTAAAAAATTATACAACCCATCCGCGATAAAATAAAATTAAAATCAAAATAAAATTCGACCAATCTAAACAAAATAATATGTAATATTCATATGAGTTAAACAAAAGTCTATATTTATACGGGTTTAAACTAAATTAAAATCAAACTAAATATTATTAGTTGGATTTGATCATATAATGGGTGTGAGGATAAAACAATTTAAAAATAAATAAATATGATTCACATACTTTTGAATCAGGATAAAACTTAGTGTTTAATTAAAAATAATTATATTTTGTAAACACACATAGAATTAACAATAATACTATATGTTTCAATTTGTAATATTTCTTTTCAAATTTAAATACATTTAAATAAAAATATCGAATTATATTCTTACATTAAAATTCATAAGAGGGATTTTATCCAAAGTTTTGTTAGTTATGACCTTGTACCGATTTAATATGGACACTTAGATCTTTTCGTAAATATATGAGTATATATGTATAATTATGATAATATCTTAATCATATAAAATATTGTGAGTAAATAAATTCCACAACCTATAAGTTGCTATTCAATTATTATTTAGAAAAATATTAAAAAAAAAACTAAAAAACAATTGCATCGCTATGGTTAGTAATAAAGAAAATAAGACGTGAGGAATGAACTAGCTAAACAAGAACAGTAAAACCTCGATAAATTAATACATCTGGGACCGTGAAAAATTATTAATTAATCAAAATATTAATTTATCGATAAATTAATAATTTATTAATTTATCGATATATTAATAATTTATTAATTTATCGATATATATTATTTAAAATTTTATAACATGTACAATTCTCAGAATAATAATTGATTTTCATCTATTGAATATTTAAAATAACATTAAGAAATATTGATGAATTTAAGTAAATTGAAAGGATTCACTTATTTAATTAGATTACGTAATGTCCTGAAGTTCTCAAAATAGTTTAAGCGAGGACCGTATCTTTTCTAGACCAGTCTTAGTCGTATTTACCACAACAATAAAGAGGGTCTTATTTAACTAAGTACACTGTTGAAGCTAGTCTCACAAAAAGATGTCCTTAAAGCAAAAATTACATTACGTAATTTCCTCTTGTAACATGAACATAGTACGCTAGAGCTCCATAATGCATTAAGAAAGATTCAAGATGAGGTACAAGGCGAAAATAATTTTTTTTAAATAAACAGGTTAAAATTGAGGCTTACTGTAAAAGTACATCCTAGAAATCTATAATTTTGATTTAATATGTAATCATTAATTTATATATTATACGGGACTTATATGTATTAATAAAAAAATATTATCTTATAAATTTAGCGAATTATTAATTTAGCATAAAGGGTCCGGCTCAAGGTTACAAGAAATTATTAATTTAACCAGGTTATTAATTTATTGAGTATTAATTTATGGAGATTTAACTTAACTTATTAAAAACTGTTTCGGAGATAAAATTATTTATACCAATAATTTAATTTATCGGTTTCTAAGTTTTGGGAAAAATTAATTTAATTGTCAATAAGGCTTTTCCTGATAAAATGAATTAATTGTAACTAAATTTAATATTATAAGATGTCGTTTATATAATTGAGCATAAAATTGGCATAAAAAGAAAGTATTATTTACAAGTAGCATCAATTGCGCATAAAATAAAAGTTGATCTAAAATTTTATATTATAACTCATTGTATAAGTAATTTTTTTCTTTTTTTATTGAAGCATGTGTTTCTTTATTTTTTTGTCAAGTATGTATTCTTCCTTAGTTAACATTAATTAATAATTTATTCAATAGTTAATATTAGTGTCAGTCGATAATAGTTAATATACCTAATTTATTCTCCTTGAAATTAAGAAAAGTAAACAACTTTCCACGTAGTTGCTTACTCGGCACAGCTGATATTATACCCAACGGCTCTAGGACTAACAGTAAAAATAATAAATATTTACTACAAATAAGCAAATTGTGATTAAATTAAATAAGAATCTGAGTAGGAGTTCTTAAATCAGCCCACGTACTATATAAACACTAATAATCATGATTAACATATCATTAACACCATTAAAGAATTGCCACAATGGACAGAGAGGAATAGGGCTGTTCACGAACCGAATCGAGCCAAGTTTTGAAGTAAATGAGCCGAGTTTTAATTTTTTTTGACGAATCCAGCTGAGCCGAGCTTCTTTACCGAACAGGAAACGAGGGCTCAGATTAACCTGACCTATGGTGGAATCCTCCGTCAGGTTAAACGACACCTAATATATATATCACAATATAAAACAACATTAAACCTTCAACAAACTTCAACCGTCATTGATCATAGAAACCAATACAACATGGCAACCTCATTTCACTTCTATAAAAATATAAAATACTAACTTTTTTAAATCAAGTACGTAAAAAAATTGACAGTAAATTTTTAACTAATCTTCTTATATCTATATAAAGAAAAAATACGGGTCGATGACGTGTCATTGTTAAAATGGTGTTAAACCTAATTTGTCAGGTTTCTAGGCCCTCATTCATTTTCTCTTTTTTAAATAAAAAATTGCATAACAATTAATCAGAGAAAATCAACATGAAAACTATTAAATTTAGTTTTGTGCTTCGTCTACCAAATCCATTCGAGTGATGAACCCATTTATGGTTTTATATATACTCACAGGCAGTTAAAAGATTTTATTGGGGTTAAACCCAATATGTGATATGGGCTTGGTGATACAAGACAAAATTGTATTGGGTAATAATTATATTTGTTGACAATTATTATCATAATGGGAATGGGTAATAATTGTATGGGAAGACAATTATAATTGTAATCAGATTAGGTATGTCTTGTTGGCTAAGTTTGTGATGACTATATATACATAGTCATGTTATTGTTTTGATGTATGCTTAAGAGATGTAGTCGTCTTAGGTATCGTGCGAGAGATGCTTGACCATTGGTTGGCTCAAGTATCAGTTTGGGACAATATTGAGGTGTTATGTATTGATGTATTATTGATAATTGTTTTGATTAATAATACAAGTTGGGACGTGGGTTTTCCACGTCAAATATATTGTTGTGTGTTTGTGTGCGTACTCTGTATTGGTAGAATTGAATCTCAAATGTGTGTGTGTGTTTCCTCCTAACAAGTGGTATCAGAGCCGAGGTTCAAGGTTCGTGATGAATTGGGCTGGAGGAACGTTCGAGGTTCAATTGGTATGGTGGAGTACGTCGATGGATTTGCTGACAAAGTTACGTGCGGTATGGCGGTTGACTTGCACCGTAGATCAATTCGTTCGGACTCGAGGTGGAAGATGGACGGAGCATTGCAATAGTTTCAATGGTTTGATGGTTGATCGACCAGGTGAAAATTTTTGGATGCTACTCGTGATGTTCTTCAAAAGAGGCCGAAGGATTGTGAAAGCAAGGATCAGATGACTCAATTTTGAAAGGAGGCACTCGTGGTTGATGCCCGTGATTTTATGGATGGATATGCCGTTAGGATGAAGAACGGTAGTTTGAAGTTATTGGAGGTCACTATACGGACCTCAGTGATTCTCAAATGTTGGAAGAATGAGATGAGTGGATTCTTGTTCGAGGGGAGGCATCGGCGAACAGACATTGATATTTTGATGGTTACCATTCAACCTGATCTGGAGTATTGGGTTGAAGGGGAGGATTGTTGGGGTTAAACCCAATATGTGATATGGGTTTGGTGATACAAGACAAAATTGTATTGAGTAATAATTGTATTTGTTGACAATTATTATCATAATAGAAATGGGTAATAATTGTATGGGTAGACCATTATTATTGTAGTCAGATTAGGTATGTCTTGTTGGCTAAGTTTGTGATGACTATATATACTTAGTCATGTTATTGTTTTGATGTATGCTTAAGAGATGTAGTCATCTTAGGTATCGTGCGGGAGATGCTTGAGCATTGGTTGGCTCAAGTATCAGTTTGGGACACCATTGAGGTATTATGTATTGATGTATTATTGATAATTGTTTTGATTAATAATACAAGTTGGGACATGGGTTTTCCACGTCAAATATATTGTTGTGTGTTTATGTGCACACTCTGTATTGGTAGAATTGAATCTCGAATATGTGTGTGTGTGTGTGTGTGTTTCCTCCTAACAGATTTATGGGCTGAAATTAGGGAGAATTCAAGATCAACTCTTATGGAGAAATATTTCGTTCAATTAGGTATCAGGCGTGTCTGCTCATTCTCGAGTCAAACGGGTTATGTGTACATACACGAGGTATTTTCTTTAGTTTTTAGTACTTTATTTTCAAATATATGTTTACTATGTAGGATCTATTTGAGCACCTATGTTTTCAGTTTATTATGTTCATATTCTTTGGGTCTTGCTGTCAAACCCCTTAATTCCTGTTGGTGTTGTGTTGTTAGAAAGGACCAGGGGAGTTGGGGAAAAACTGAATTACAAATATCATTTAATTTGCTTCTACAAAGATGTAAAGATATAGAGTGATTTGTTTCAATTTTTTTGCTTCTTGTGCAGTAAATTTACTAATAACCATCTGAATATATATTTCCCCTTATATACTTTTTTATGTGTCAATCCAAACTCTTAATATGTCAATCTAAGCTATGTGAAAGTATCCAGCAATGGTTGTCGCCTTCACTTGGAAGATCCATGCTCTCTTTCTTTTTATGTATATGCTGACTACTTTAAGTGATATAACTTATTTTTTTTGTTTTCATTAAGTTATTGCAGGGCACAACATAAGATATCATGTATCTATATAAAGGAATATATCAGGCCATTGGCGTGGCTTTACTCAGATGTTCAAAACCAATTTTTTGAATTTTTTTGAATACCTTATGTAGATGATCTCAAATTAGATACTTGTGATGCCTAGCAGAGTAAGCAAGGCATAGAAAAGAAAGCCAGTGATCAGTAAATAGAACTGAAGCATAGAACAAGAAAGCAAGTGATCGACGGATAAAAGCAAGGCATAGAAAAAGAAGAAAGGTGATTAATGAGTAGAACTGTTATATGAGTACAAGTAAAGTGGGAAATCATCTGTGATAAGGCAAGTATTCCTAAACTTTATTTAAGATATATTGCAAATATTTCTGAACTTTCTTATAACATGTTGCTAGTATTCAAAATAAATCTTGTTTTATATTGCAAGTACTTTGAAATACTTAACCCTAAACCCTGATTCTTATTGATCTTGAGCCATAAGGCTGATTCCTCATAAACCATTTATCGTTGAATTCTTAGATACGAACCACACCTATATGATACTACTCGACAAATACATATCTATCACATACTGATTCTTGATACTGAATTGCTTGATATACCAACCCTTATGCTTGTTTATCAGAAGACCAATCCTTGAACCCTTAGTCTTCTACTTTCTGATTCTTTCTTTATTGAAAGCCAATCTTTATGATTCCGTTGTTATACCTTCTTGGAATTATGAATCACCTTACGCTTCCAGATAAATGTTGTTTATGATTCAGCTTATTGATTTATATTGTTTATCATACTGTTTGTTAGGTCACACAACACTGTAGAAGGGGGTTGAATACAGTGTTTATACAATCAAATCAATTTCAACACAAGTATGTAACAAAGATCAAGTATATTCAATAAACTCTATTACAATATGAACTGTTGTTCTCTCTCAGTGATGAACAAATATCACTAAGAGCTGCTAGGTTACAATGAATAATGTTTCTCGATAATGATAACACATATAGTGTAAATCCTAAGCTGTGTTTTTATAGTACACAGTTAGAAGATATATTCAAATTGATATGGAATATAATTTTGTCTCCTAAAATATATCAATCAGATATCTTCTACAAGTCTTCTAGTCTTCTAACTCTTTCCATGCATATCTTCTATTGTTTTAATCCAAATTTTCTCTCCTGTATATCAGCCGCATTCCTTATCTGAAAGTCTTCCCGCACTTAAGTACTGATATGTATCTTCTGACACCTTAAGTTCTGACTTCAGTTAGTTCTGATTTCAGTAAGTCCTGATATGTCATGTTGTTAAGTTCTGAAACCTAAACACAAATTATATTAGACATGACATCTCAAATATATCTAACAATCTCCCCCAACTTGTAAATTATGTAAAATATACAAGTTAATAGATTTGATGATGTCAAAAACATTTTTAAGTACAAATGCAATGAGAGTTTAACTAGATAACTAACTACAACTTGCAGTCCTTGTAGCTTTTACCAATCTCACTGAGTCAATCTGAATCCAAAGTGATTCTTGACGAAGTTTGATATCAGCTTTTCTTCTTTATTCCTCAGGACTTGATCTATTGTAGTCTTGACTTGCTTCATCTCTTCATCTTGACTTTAATCTGGTAGCTTGCAGTCCTTAGTGCAGAGATATGGTTTCTTTCTAAACCATCACCCAGTCTTATTACCCTTGGATGAGAAGAATCTTCATTATAGCATAGACATTTCTCTTTCAAAATTACTTCAAGTTTAGCAGAATCCTTCTTCATAGGAATTTCACTTTCATCATCTTCAACTATATTTGGAATGAATTCTATAACCCTTGAACCAAAAATTCTTGCTTTATCTCTTATGGTCTTCAATATGAAATTTGACCATCTCCTGGTAATATCAGACTTTATCTCTAAAAGATAATGAAAGAATTGAAGTTCTTTCAGGGATTTGTTCAGCACATCTGCTTCTGACATTTGATATGTCCATCCATCTTCAAGAAATAGAATCAGATTTTTTTTGACATTATGCTTGTCATGAGCATCCAGTACCACTTGAACAGAGATAACATTATCAAGGTGTTTCTATGTAACATCTTCAAGAGGTCTGTCAGTCAATAGAAATGGATCTCTAGTAGCAACTTCAACTCCTGTCTTGATCTTAGCTTCATCAGAACCTAGCCCTGCTTTGTCTCTTGGTTCTATAGCATTTAACCCAATAGTCATGAAATCAGACAGCAATTGCATTTTCTTAAGATCTGATGGTTTGACATTTTTCCATAGAAGTTTCTTTTTATCAGCTACTTTCATCTTGTCTAAATCAACTTGAGCTCTGTCAGAGGTTTATGTTTTGATGACTTTATCAGAACTTGTTGTTTCTTCTGTAGCTTGTTGTTCTTCACTCTGAACAACTTGAGCTATGTCAGAGGTTGTCTTGGATTCTTCAGTAATCTTCCTTCTTTTCAGAGTTTGAACATCTTTATCTTCAACAAGAGTATCATCATGAACTTGAACCAGTTTGCACACAGGTTTCATCAGGATTTGAGGAATTTTCATCTCCTCTGGCTTTATTGGTTTATCAACTTTTCCTTTCCCTTTATCTTTGGAATCAATCTCAGTTTGTGATCTAGTCTTGGGCTTAGATGCCTCAGTATTTGATTTCTCCTTGATCACAATGCCTTTTTCCTTAGGCCTTGGAGGTTTCTTTGCAACAGAAGCTTTTGACTTTAGATTTGTCTTCTCAGCTTTAAATCTATCTTCTTCCTCTTGAGATTTTCTAAATCCATTCCAGGATTGTGCTTCAGAAATAATCTTCTAGCAATCTCTTCATCAAGTTTCTGAATCTTGGGATCTTTGTAGTAGACAGTAGTCTGTTTTCCCTTGAGCTTCAGAGTTTACGGAAACTTCTGAGAGTCTTGACTTTCACCTTGAATCAGAACATCAGGCTTTGTCATCAGACTTTGCTCATCAGAACTTGATATCAGATTTTGATTATCAGCACTTGCTATCAGATTTTGAGTTTAAGCAGTTTCAGAACTTGTCTTCTTTTGAGTAGAAGATTTGCTTGCATCAGAAATTAATTTCCTAAAAAAAACCTTGTTGCTTTGCCCTTGACCTTGACCCTTGCTAGGGTTCCCTGGTCATCTTCATTATTATCCCTTTTCTTCAGTATCTGAGTATTAGAGCATTTGGACTTAACTACCTTCTCCCCCTTTTTGGCATCATCAGGTAGTAGGGAGAGAAAAGAAGTTCTACTGAAGATTGAATTTCATTAAGTTGAGCTTGTTGAAAGGCTTGATTTTGCAGGACCTCAGTAATTTGGGCCTGTTGCTTTTCCTGTACCTTCTCAATAGCTTCAACTTTCTCATGAATAGGTCTGATAAGTCTTGAATTGTCTAACTTGAGAGTGATATCTAGCTTTTCAGCTGACTCCAGAAGTTTATCAACCTTGGCATGAGTTTGAGAGTGTAGACCTTGAAGATTTTTAGTAGATAGAGCTGTGACTTTGAGGTGAATCTTGAAATCAAAACTTGTCATCAGCTCATCAGCCTTAGCAATGTGCTCTGTCAGAAATTTAGAGCTTGGAATGAAATCAGTTTCATTCCACTTCTTGGTCCACTCCACTCCTCTGTGAGTATCTTCCCAAGGAATAGGAGCATCTTGTTCAACAAACTTTTGGATTAATGCCTCCTTTCCAAGAATTGGAGCATTTACTGGAGTTGACTCTCCAGAACTTGCAGAAAATCCATCATCTTCTGACAACACAAGAGTGTGTGTAACAGAAGGAGAGTCTGTACCAGCTTCATCTAAATTCTGAGCATCAGAATTTATATCCAGAATAGGAGTTGTTGGTATCTCAGCCTGTAAGATAAGAGAATTGACATTAGATGGCTGAGCTGCTATTGGAGCTTCCAGATAAAGAACAGTAGGAATATTCAGATTGTGAATATCTATTTCAGAAATTGTGTCTTGTTCTTCAGTATTATCTGTAGCTTTGAGTGGAGAGACAGGAGGTGTGATCACTGTATCTGTAACAGTGTCTTTTGGTCCTGGAAGGGCTTCAATGATAATTGATTCTTTTGAGATCAGAGATTCCTGATCCCCTTCCTCAGCTTCTTCAGTATCCTCTGATGGAGGTTGAGCCATGTGCCTTCATGCCCTCTGTTTCTTAGATCTCCTAGATGGTGTAGGAGTTGCCTGAGTAGCATCAGAACTTACAGTTCTTTTCCTCTTCAAATTATCAGAACCCTCAGCTTCAGTATTTATCTGATGGGTTGACCCCTCAGCTTCTTTTTCTTTCTGAAAAACCACATTTTCAGCTTCCACGGGCACATGTTCTGATGCATGTCCCTGTGCTTCTTTTTCTTTCTGAAAAACCACATTTTCAGCTTCCACAAGCACAGGTTTCGATGCATGTCCCTGTGCTTCTTCATCATCTGATTCATCCCTTAGAATCATCCTTCTTCTCCTTGGTGGAAATTTAGGAACAAATTTTGCTCTTTTAGGCCTTGAGGATGAAGGTCTGATGGTAGGTGCTGATGGTTGTTGTTGTGAGGATTGTGCTGGTTGGAAGTATGTTCTGATGGTAGGTTGAGTTGGTTGAGGTTAAGAAGTGGTAGTTTGTGTAGGTGCTGATGGAGGTTGGGATGGTTGTACATCAGGATATTGAGCAGCATAGGTGGCTGGATCAGAATTTACTAAGACTTGTTTGACAGATATGGGAATTTGGAGGGGTCTTAGTACAGTCTTCTTATTATCAGTAGATAATAAGTCAGTAAAAGCTCTTTTAGCAAGTTTAAAAGGTTTAATCAACTCACTTGCTAGTTGGGGTGCATCAGAGCAACAGAAACTGTATAAAAGCTGACAGAATCTAGCAAAATAAACTGTATTTCTATCTTATGTCATCCTATCACCTATGAAACCTAGTACAACACTAACATAATCAAAATGAGATTGAGTAATTAGAGCATACCCAATTTGCTGACTTCGGATATGGATTGCATCAAAATTAGAGCACTTGTTTGCAAAAGCCTTGGTGATGCAGTCAAAGAAGAAACTCCACTTCCTCCTGATGTGGGGTCTCTTTAATTGTCCCAGCTTGGATAATGATTTTTCATAACCCAGATTAGCCATCATCTGTTGAAGAGCTGGCTCCTCAACTGTTGAAAAAGTGCAGTCTTCTGGCAGATGTAGAGCTTGGCAAACTATAGACACAGTCACCACTTGTTCATCCTCCCTTGTTGTGAAAATAATACTAGGGGACCCATCTTTGCCACCATCATCATAAACCCCACTCCTCCAAAACTCCAGTATCTGAGTTCCTGAGAGTGATTGAGGTTGGGTCAATGCATGCCCAATCTCGCTGTTAGCAAGGAAGTCCTGAACAAAGTGAAGATCTGATGGGGCTTCATCCTTGCTAAGTATAACTAAGTAGTTATTAGGAACAAACTTAGCTCCATTGAAAACGATGTCATTTGGTGCCAATCTGTGAACTATAAAGTGAGAATAGTGTGTACACAAAGTGTTTGATAAAATGCCTGTAAGAAAATAGAGCTTCAGAGAATATTAGTGGGTGAGAGAAAATAAGAGAGATGAGAGAATGAGAAAAGTAGGTAAAAGATTAGAAAATCTTTTAACTTTCTTATTTATATAGCCCACATGCCAACAGCTATATTTGTGAAGCATGGCAGAGAATTTACACCTGGCAACATGTGAACAGTCAGTAAATAGTTAAAGCAGTAGTTAGTGGGCACGAGAAATAAGCAGTAATTATTGTGCACATACAGTTTTTCAAGTCAAACACGTTTCCACTAAACAAATGATTCTGACTGTTTTTATCTCACTTAAATATATTCTGATAAAATATGACCATTCAGTATAACCACAAATAACTCAAGTAAATAAATCATGCCACATAAGCATAAGAGTTTCCATCAGGATTTAATATCAGAAGTTGACTATTATCAGATTTTAACGGTCATCAGAACATGGCTTCTGTACTCAAAAAGTGAATGTCTGTTTCTGTGATTCTTCATACAAATACTGACTTGTTTCTTCAGAGTTTAAGCATCAGAACTTGTACTCAGAATTTATGCAAATGACACTTAACTGTTTGTCTGAAACAACTTAATTACCACAGTTATTTTCATCATTCATATGGAGTGAGAGTGTGTGCATTAGCAAAATATCAGATAAATATTAAAGTCTGATAAACATCAGTACATCTTAGAAATAAGGCATAACTGAGAAAAGTGCTTAAAATCTGTCTTGAATTATGAAGTCTACTATAGAACAAATTTATGCAAGAGTCCACCTCAACTGTTTGTGCTCATTTTATGCATCTTTTGAAATTCCTTTTTGTAGTGCCTTTTCAGTGTAAGTGAGTCACAACTGCTAACAGAATTTATGCTATTATCAGAGTATTTCTCCAGTAATCAGAGAATGTGAAAAGTCACCAAGAAAAATTTATTTGCTTTTCTAATGCATATTACTTAATACCAGCAATGCACTTGGTTCTTCCCTTCCACATATTTACTCTAGATCTCAAAGGAGTACTGTTAGGAATGTATGTGCATTAGTTTGATGATATGTTTAACAAAATACTTAAGTAGAAATTTAGTGTCTGTAGCCTCAACGGATAAGACCACTTTGGCTATCCGTTGATGGTGTAGCTTTACTTAGAAATAAGTCTAGTGTTGTAGCATATTTCAGTCTCTGTATTTAAAATGTAATTCTTGGAAGTTGAGAGAAACTATGAGTCATGTTCACTACTAGATGATATGCAGATAGGAAGGCCAATTGTAAATACTTCATGCCTTGTAATTTTGTATAAGTGAAGTGGTATCAACGGATGACTTAAAGACCTTCAACGGATGAGAAGCTAAGCTTCAACGGATGTCTCTAAAGCTTCAACGGATAAAGTCATCAACGGATAACATCCTTCAACGGATGAGTGCATCAACGGATGAAAGCTTCAACGGATAACATCCTTCAACGGATGAGTGCATCAACGGATGAAAGCTTCAACGGATGTTCTGATGATTAGCCGTTGATAAGGGGTAGTTGTACCTACAAACAGAGGCACATGGGTTGATAGAGACAACTGAGATGTGGTAGCCGAATTTCAGGAACAACAGCAAAAGCAGCCGTTCTTCTCTAGTACAAAGATGCAATAGTCAACAAAGTACTGGAGTGAACAGGAAAAGAAGCAAGTGAAGATCTTATTTTATTACTGTATTTTATATTGTTCTTCACTTGTACACTTGGTAATATATAAACCAAGTAGAAGCTAGTAATTAAATGAGAGATTTTCCAGAGCTGTTTAGAAAAATATTGAGAGAAAATTCATCTAGTTTGTACTAGGATGCAGCTGTGATCAACATTGTTTAATCACAGATTTTCTAAAATACCATCTCTGGTGGAACAACAAATCCACCAGAAAAGTTTTTAAGGTCTGTTGTGTTCTTTACATTTGTGCTTGAATATATATCTGTCTGTATTAGCTTAAAGCAATTCACACACTTGTTCTTCTTGAACACACAACTTTCATAAACTGCTCAAAACTTGAAAAAGTTTTGAGATTTACATTCAACCCCCTTCTGTAAATCTCATTGTTAGTCCACTAGGAATAACAATTGGTATCAGAGCAGGCTCTTGACATACAAAGAGTTTAAAGATCTTGGAATCTAACAAAGATGAGTAAGAAGGATATTGGAGTAAAGATCCCAGTTCTTGACAAAGACAGTTATCACCATTGGAAGGTGAAAATGCACCTTCATCTACTCTCCCAAGATGAAGGTTATGTAAACTGCATTGAGAATGGTCCTCACATTCCCCACAAGGTAGCAACAGTTGCTACAGCCACAGTTGCTGTTGGTCAATCCATTCCAAAACCTAGAGCAGAATGGACAATGGAAGACACAGATGAAGTCCACAAGGATAAGAAGGCTATGAACATTTTGTTTAATGGTCTTAACATGGATATGTTTGATAATGTGATAAATTGCACAACTGCCAAAGAGGTTTGGGACACAGTTCAACTACTGTGTGAAGGTACAGAACAAGTGAAAGAAAACAAAATGCAGCTTCTCATTCAACAGTATGAATACTTTCATTTTGAAGAAAATGAATCTTTAAATGAAACATTCAATAGGTTCCAAAAGCTGTTGAATGGACTGAAGCTGTATGGAAGAGTGTACCAGGTGAAGGATTCAAATCTTAAATTTTTAAGATCCTTGCCAAAGGAATGGAAACCCATGACTGTCTCCTTAAGAAACTCTCAAGATTATAAGGACTTCACTCTTGAAAGATTGTATGGAATCTTGAAGACTTATGAACTAGAGCTGGAACAGGATGAGGTATTGGAGAAGGGGAGAAAGAAAGGAAGTTCAGTTGCATTGGTAGCTGAAGATGAGAGGAAATGCAGACAAGAAACTGCGAGATCTACATCAAACTCCAAAGATGGTATAAGAAATCAGGAATCATGCAAGGGGAAAGAGCAAGTTGCTGAAAATGAAGACAACTCCAGCCAAGATGACTCAGATGGTATTGATGAGCATCTTGCATTTCTGTCCAGAAGATTTGCAAAGATGAAATTCAAGAAAAACACTAGAGCCACTAAACCTCACAAAAACACTGTGGACAAATCCAAGTTCAAGTGTTTCAATTGTGGTATAAGTGGACACTTTGCAGGTGAGTGCAGAAAGCCAACTTCTGAAAAGAAGAAATTTGAACAAGTAGATTACAAAAAGAAATATTTTGATATACTCAAGCAAAAGGAGAGGGCTTTCATTACTCAAGAAAGGGACTGGGCAGCTAATGGAGATGAAGAGGATGAAGATGTGGAGTATGTCAACCTTGCTCTCATGGCTGATTCTGAAGAAAATGAAGTTAGTTCATCAAGCAATCAGGTAATCACTACTGACTTAACACAGCTTACTAAAGAAGAGTGCAATGATGCTTTTAATGACATGTCTACCGAATTGTATCATTTGCGTGTGTCTCTTAAATCTCTTGCTAAATAAAATAGTAGGATTAGAGAGAACAATCTGTTTTTAAGTAATAGAAATGCTTTGTTAGAAGATAAGATGATTGACCTAGAGAAAACAAAGTTGCATTGTATATCTGTTGAAAATGAACTAGCTGAATCTGTTAAGAAAGTAGAAATACTTTCCAATCAATTAGAGAAAGAGCAAGAGGTGATTAAAGCCTGGAAGACATCTAGGGATGTAAGTGCTCAAATTGCTAAGGTCCAAGGAATTGAATCATTCTGTGAAACTGCCTGGGATAAAAATAAAAAGAAACTGGAATTAATTGATGGGCTGTCAACGGATGTGGAATCAACGGATGATGAAAGTTATCCGTTGAAGGAAGAAAAGGAGCATCCGTTGAAGGTTCCTCAATCAAAACAGGCAGATGTTTCTAAAAGAGAGAATCTAAAGAAACTCAACAAAAAGTTTGGTTCAACTTCAAAGAACTTTGTCAAAGAAGAAGCAAGCACATCCAAAGATGTCAGTAAGGTGAATGTAGGGCACATGACCTTAGAACAGTTAAATAATAGGCTCAAGATGGTTGAGGATAAAAAGGAATCTAAAAGAAAATCCAACAGAAATGGGAAGGTAGGAGTTAATAAACACAACAATTACACACCTGATAGGTATGCTCCTAGAAAAAGCTGTGTGCATTGTAGTAGTGTTAATCATCTATCTGCTAGTTGTAAATCCATTAAGAAGACTCCCATAAATGTACCCTCTTCTATACCTAATATGTCTGCATCACCTCTGCATGCTATGCCTGTTATGTCTCAACAAAATCCTTATGCACATTTTGTAAACATGCCATATTTTAACAATCCTTATCTTGCTGCATTTAGTATGCCTCAAATGCCATACAATATGCCCATATGGAATAACATGTTTGCACAATCAATGCCTAATAATGTGCTAAATGATTCTGTGACTAACCCTACACCTCAACCAACTACATCTAAGACCAAGGTTGACTCAAACTTACCTAAGTCTAAAGATGCAGGAGGAATGAAGTCTAGGAGAAAGGCTAACAAGAATGGACCCAAGGAAACTTGGGTACCAAAATCAAATTGATTGATTTTATGGTGTGCAGGGAAATGGAAGAAATCTATGGTACTTGGACAGTGGTTGTTCAAGACACATGACAGGAGATTTCTCCCTGCTCACAGAGTTCAAGGAGAGAGCTGGCCCTAGCATAACCTTTGGAGATGACAGCAAAGGGTTTACTATGGGATATGGCTTGATTTCAACAAGGAATGTCATCATTAATGAAGTTGCATTAGTTGATGGTCTCAAGCACAATTTACTAAACATCAGTCAACTATGTGATAGAGGGAATACAGTTTCCTTCAATTCTGAAGCCTGTGTTGTCACTAGTAAGAAAGACAACAAAGTGGTTCTAACTGGAGTTAGAAAAGGAAATGTGTACATAGCTGACTTCAACTCTACAGATGCAGAATCCATTACTTGTCTCTTCAGCAAAGCAAGCACAGTTGAAAGTTGGCTATGGCACAAGAAGCTATCTCACTTGAATTTCAAGACAATGAATGATCTAGTCAAAAAGGACTTAGTTAGAGGAATCCCTCTAGTTGAATTCTCAAGGGATGGTTTGTGTGATGCTTGTCAGAAAGGCAAACAAAGGAAAGCATCATTCAAAAAGAAGCTTGAAACAACAATTGATGAACCATTACAGCTGCTACATATGGATTTGTTTGGACCAGTCAATGTATTGTCTATTGCAAGAAAAAGATATTGCTTAGTGATTGTAGATGATTTCTCAAAGTTCTCATGGGTCTATTTTCTTGGATCAAAGGATGAAGCAAGTGAAATCATTATCAATCACATCAGGCAAGTCAACAATCATCCTGACTTGAAGGTTAGAAATATCAGGAGTGACAATGGAACTGAATTCAAGAATTTGACATTAAGGCTGTTCTGTGAAGAAAATGGAATCATGCATGAGTTCTCAGCTCCAAGAACACCTCAGCAAAATGGGGTTGTTGAAAGAAAGAACAGATCTTTAATTGAAGCTGCCAGAACAATGCTTGAAGAATCAAAGTTACCAACATATTTCTGGGCTGAAGCTGTTAATTGTGCCTGCTTCACTCAGAATATTTCTTTGATCAATCAAGCTAAAGGCATGACTCCTTATCAGTTGTTCAAGAGAAGAAAACCAACTCTAAACTTTCTTCATGTCTTTGGATGTAAATGCTTTATACTGAGGAATCAATCTGACCATAAAGGGAAGTTTGATGCAAAGGCTGATGAAGGGATATTTGTTGGTTACTCAGCTGGAAAATCTTATAGGGTCTACAATATAAGAACCAACATTGTTATGGAATCTGTGCATGTTGTGTTTGATGATAAAACGATTGATGGACTAACAGATGAGGGACATAATGAGAGACTCAAATTTGACAACATTGAGATATATTGTGATGATAGTGAAGAGGAGACTGATGGGGATGACACTTCAAAAGGGATTCAAAACATACCCTTGGATAATGCACAAAATACTGCATCCGTTGATAGAGGCAATGCAGTATCCGTTGAAAGACATAGTGCATCATCCATTGAAGTACAAAATGAAGCATCCGTTGATCATAGTTCATCAACGGATAATCGATTTACATCATCAGTTGATAGAACTCCAAGTTCCCTGCAAAGGACCAACAACTCAGGGGGAGTTTCAACTAGTCAACACTCTGTCTCACATCATGACAATACTGAGGCCACCTCATCTAGAGCACATCTTCCACCACAAAGGAAATGGACCAAGAATCATCCCTTTGAACTGATCATTGGTGATGCATCATCTAAAGTGCAAACAAGAAAAGCCACTCAAGATGAATGTCTGTATAGTAGTTTTCTGTCTCAGGAGGAACCTAAGAAAGTGGAAGAAGCTCTATTGGATCCAGATTGGATATTAGCTATGCAGGAAGAGCTGAACCAATTTGAGAGAAACCAAGTATGGAAGCTGGTACCCAAACCAAAGAACAAGAGTCCTATTGACACAAAGTGGGTATTCAGAAACAAGATGGATGAAAATGGCATTATCATAAGGAATAAAGCCAGACTGGTTGCTAAAGGCTATTCTCAGCAAGAGGGAATAGATTTTGATGAAACATATGCTCCTGTTGCAAGACTTGAAGCCATCAGAATATTTCTAGCCCATGCAGCCCATGCCAATTTCAAAGTCTATCAAATGGATGTCAAGAGTGCATTTCTAAATGGGAAATTAGAGGAAGAAGTCTATGTAAGTCAACCTCCAGGATTTGAAGATCCAAATTTTCCAGACTATGTGTATTATCTGTTGAAAGCACTCTATGGACTGAAGCAAGCACCTAGAGCCTGGTATGAAACCTTATCAAAATTTCTTTTGGAGAATCACTTCACTAGAGGTACTGTTGATAAAACTCTCTTCTTTAGGGATGTTAATGGCTCTAGTATACTTGTTCAAATTTATGTAGATGACATAATATTTGGCTCTATAGATGATAAACTTTGCAAAAAGTTTGCTAAGCTAATGCAAAGTAATTATGAAATGAGCCTAATGGGAGAACTAACCTATTTTCTTGGTTTACAAGTTAAACAAGTTAGTGATGGAATTTTCATTAGTCAAACTAAATATATTTATGATCTTTTAAAGAAGTTTGACTTAATGGAATGTTCATCTGCAAAAACTCCCATGGCCACTGCCACCAAACTTGAATTAAATAAGACTGAAAGGTCTGTGGATATTACAAGTTATAGAGGCATGGTTGGTTCACTTTTATATTTAACTGCTAGCAGACCAGATATAATGTTTGCTACATGTCTATGTGCTAGATTCCAAGCTGATCCTAGGGAGTCTCACTTAATTGCTATCAAAAGGATTTTCAGATATCTCAAGGGTACACCAAATTTAGGTATTTGGTATCCTAGAGAATCTGGCTTTGATCTAATTGGTTATTCAGATGCAGACTATGCAGGTTGCAAAATAGATAGGAAAAGTACAACAGGCTCCTGCCAATTCCTGGGAAACAAGCTTGTATCATGGTTTAGCAAAAAGCAAAATTCAGTCTCTACTTCTACAGCTGAGGCTGAATACATTGCTTCTGGAAGTTGCTGTTCTCAAGTGTTATGGATGAGGAACCAACTCCTTGACTATGGACTTCATGTTGATAGAATTCCTATCTTTTGTGACAACACAAGTGCCATAGCCATAACAGAGAATCCTGTGCAGCACTCAAGGACCAAGCACATTGATATCAAGTACCACTTCATTAGGGAGCATGTCATGAATGGTACAGTGGAACTACATTTTGTTCCAAGTGAACAACAAATTGCTGACATATTTACCAAGCCACTTGATGAATCAACATTCACAAGATTGGTAAGTGAGCTAGGTATGCTTAATTACTCTTAAAATTCATGTCTTTATTGTAATTTGAATTGAAGCCTGAAATATATTAGTTGCTAAGAACAAATTTGACTTTTAACATAGTTTATTCCATCAACGGATGTTCCCTATCCGTTGAAAGTCAAAATTGCTCTATCAACGGATAATCATTATCCGTTGAAAGACAAATACATTTCTGGAATTTTTATCCGTCAACGGATAAAACTGAAGTACCTTTCAACGGATGACAATTTGCCTTATCCGTTGAAATGTCACATCAATCGATTCAGGTGTTTAACAGCCGTTGATTCTATTCTCTTAACCGTTGATACTCATACATACATCTGTATGTATTGGTTTTAAAGGTAGTTTTTAGAATACTTACAGCTTATTCTTAAAACGGCTGAAATTCACTAACGCATATTTATTGATAAATCTTTATTTTATATTTTTGTTTATTAATTTGAGAAAGCATATAAGTCCTTCTGATTGTTCATTTTTACTTTACGCTTTCTTAAAATTTCAAGCATTTACCATTTTCTCTCTGCAAAAACTTCAAGTTATTCTCTGCAATTTCTACTCACAACAATGGCACCAGTCGTGAAGATTATGTCTCAATCTGGGTTCATCTATGAAAAGAACAATTTCATAGCTTTGGTAGAAAAGAATGAAGCCCACTCAGACTATCACAAAATGATGGACTTCATCAAAAACTGTAAACTTAGCTATGCAATGCTGGAAGCCCCAACAATTTTCTGTGAAGTAGTTGAGGAGATTTGGACAACTGCTGAGTTCAACTCCATGGATATGACTATCTCCTTCACTCTCAAAGGTAAAACTCACTGTATTAACTGTGATGATTTACAAGCATGTTTTAAATTGCCTGAGAACAATGCCATGACACCACACACTGATAGTGATGTATCCAGCATGTTAGATTCCATAGGTTATTCTCTTAACTCTGCTAATTTAGGGAGTATTAGAAGAAAAGGCCTTAGGAAAGAATGGAGTTTCCTTGGGGATGCCTTTATAAAGGTTTTCTCTGGGAAAATTAGTAATTTTGATGCCATAACTTCATCTCTGGTTAATATGCTCTATATGCTTGTTTCTGATAGGTATTTTAACTTTAGCAACTATGTGATGCTAGAATTAGGTACTAGATTAGGTAACAAAGCTAATAGACCTAATAACATCTATTATGCTAGATTCTTTATGTTATTGGCTAACCATGTTGCTGAAGGTTTAGTCATAATCAATGAGAATAATAAACTCAAGTGCTGGGCACAAGAGAAAAGAGTTCTTGCAGACTTGATGAGAATGGATCTTAACAGCAGTGTGTCATTGGTATATTTACCAATCATGAATGCACCTCAGGTAGGTGAGGTAATTGCTTCTACAACTCCTACTTCTTCCAACCCCTCTATTTCTTTATCTTCTAGTGTGGCCATGAAATCTGTGATGACCCAACAGATTTCTACCAAGGTCACCAAAACTAAACTTTCAAAATCAAAGACAAAGAAATCCACCTCTGTTGTTTCTCAAAAGACAACAGTTGTAACACCAACTATTAACCCTGAGGTGAGTGAACAGGGTGTGAGTGGTGAGGGGAGGGGTGAACATCAAAGAAACCCCCAGGATAAGGAAGGAAAGTTGAGTGCTTCCCAAGCTAGCCAAGCCATAGTTTCTCAAAAAGCTGTGGTGGTTGAAAAGGTATCTAGCACATCCCTAGTAGCATCCTCCCAAAAGGATGTTACTATTGAAAATAGTTCCAAACCAGGAACACAGAACAAACGAGGGAGGGACACTAAAGCCAAACACTCACCATCAAAAGCCTTTATTAGAAGAAAGAAGGCTAGAACCCAATCTTCTACACAGGGTGCACACACTGCACAGATACATCCATCTGTATATATGCCTTCTCAAACTCAGTTTGATGTGACTCCAATAAATGTGGAGTCACAGCCCCATTCTCTCACAATAATCACACATCAATCACCAAACACTTCATCACCATCTCTGGATGTGGATATGTTATTCCCATCAATTCCTGATTCTCCCTCTTTACAACTCAGGGAGAAGCCCCACTCAAATACAGGTGATCATCATCTCTTGGATGATTTGTTGGATCACCCGCAAATTCTTTCAGATATAATTGAAGGATCTGTGTCACCACATCTCAAATCAATCTACACAGATTCAACAGTTATATCACTTTCAATTTCAACTTCTTTTCCTTCTTCAACGGATATCACTCATCCGTTGACAAGTGGTTGTTCTTCAACGGATAAGCTTAACAGCAGTTATCCGTTGATAACATCAGTTTCACCTTCAACGGATATTCCACATCCGTTGACAGTCTCTACACAAATAACTGAATTAATCCCAAGTGTAGAAGACATGAATACTGTGCAATCACTCTTAGGATTGAGGGAAGGGAGTGACAATTTGAGTGAGAGGCTGGGTTGCTCCCAGGCAAAAGGAGAGATTGAGAGCTCAAAAATGCATGCTATTTCTTCCAGCATGGCAAAAGTAAGTGAGTGGAGTACCACCTTAGTAGGTGAAGGTGAGGGAGTGAGTTGTGTGAGCCAGGGGGAGCCCCTGATGCAAGAACATAGAGAAAAAGAGAGAAAAGCAGGTACAGTAGATACAAGGGTGGAACCAGCCATTGCTAATGAGTCAATGATTGTGGATGATGCTGAAAAGGAAAGACAATTTCAGCAACATTACAAAGCTGTAATTGATAACATTTCCTTGGATGCTGACACTTTTACTCATCCTGTGACAGCCTATCACCTGTTGGCTGCTCAGGGCAATGAGAAAGCAGAAAGGTCACTACATCTAGTGCACACAACAGAATCTCTTCAAAGGGATAAAGCTGCCATTAACAAAATGCCTTCTACAGCTGGTGAGCCATCTGAGGAATTTGGAGCAAATTCTGATGATGATGACTCTATTTCTTTTGATGGAAGCATGAACTTAGGGGGAGATGAAGGCCCTAGTTCAATTCCAAATCTACCTGAATGGGCCTTGACTAAGGAGTACAGATCAGGGGAATTCAATGTCTCTTTAGTCAAACAAATCAACACTATTCAACAGGCCATTCAGAATACTTCACATGCAAGTATCAAGGCTATCCTTCAAGCTCACCTGGACTCACTGCATCTCATGAAGCTGCAGCAAGTGAAGCAGAATCTGAGTATGGATGATCTCAGGAAGGATATTGCTGACTTGAAAACCTATACTTCAGAAAAATTGGATTCAGTCATGCCCTATGGTACATTGCAGGACTTGGTTTTGAGATTGAAGAAAGAATCTGTTACTGAAAAACGGTTGGCCAAGTTAGAAGACAGAGTTCAAGTTATTGAAAATTCTGTGGCCACCATTCTTCACAATCAACAATCTCAAACCAGTCTCCTAATGCAGCTGGCAAAAGCACAAGGCTTGACCCCTCTCCTTGATGATAACAAAAAGGGGGAGAGTAAAAGGGAAGGGGAAGGAGAGCCATCTACAAAAGTCAACATATCTAAAGTGCTAGTTCCTGCCATCACTACTTCTCCAATCATTCAAATCAAGGGCAAGCCTGATGGAATTGATTTGATTCAGCTAGCAGCAGCTGAAATTCAAGTGAAAGAGCAAAGGAGGAGAATTGATGAAAGGTTGCAACTGTTGTTTGGTTCTACACAAGACAAATCAACATCTGTGAAATACAGCACAAAAATTGAACCAATCAACAAGGAGCTCATGCCAGTAGGGAGTCATAAGGATGGAGAAGCTTCTTCCAAAGAACTACAAGCTATAATTCTCAAGCCCAATGAAAGATCCAATAAGGACTCAACAAAGAATCCTTTAAAAGAAGTGGACTTTCCTCCTCCAAAAGCTGATGAGAACAAGATTTTAGGCAGAAGTATTGCTTATCTCAAAAAGACCATAGATGAGGCTGTAAGGAGAAATAGAGCTATTATCATTAGAGAGGGAAAGAGCATATGTGTGATGCAAGGACATCCCAAATTCTCAATAGCCAAGAAGGAAGAAGACAAGCAATTAAAGGCTGACAAAAGAGCACAAGCAAAGCTTGAACAACAGCTAAAGTCAAGTCTAGTTGAAAAAGAAAAAGGGATTGAAGTCAGGGGTGAAGACAAGACTACAAACCTAGATGAGGTTTTAGGGAGTATATTTGGTGAGAGTGTGGAAGAAAGAGAGGAATGGCAGAAGGGAAACAGAAGAAAGGCCAAGGCACATAGAAGGAGTGGAGATAACACTGAAGTAACCAAATCTATATCTAAACCACTACCTTCCATACCTGAACCCCTTGTTGCTGATCCCACAATAAACATCCATGGTGAACCAATCATTCCAAAAGAGGAACCTATTGATTGGGACACTATCAAATTGCCTACCTTTCTAACCACTCTTCCACTACCAAAGAAACAGAAAAGAAAACCAAAATCTACACCTCCCATAACCTCTAAGAAATTCACTCAAAAAACAAAAACCTAAGCCTAAGTCACCCATTTCTAAAGATGATTATGTTCACATCTGTGACATAAAAGAAATTTCAGACATTGAACTCTATCTGGATGAGCTGGAGGATGTAAGGGGAATAGCTGCCTACAGACAGTTACCAGAGAGATTAGTGTTCAGATATAAAGGAGCTGGGGAAAGAACATGGCCTCTCCACAGGATTCTGGATGAAGGCTACTCTACCTTGATTAGAGTCTATTCAGCTATACAAAAGGATTCTGGCTTTACCAGAACTGCCAAGACTGAAATTCTCAACAAGATAGCCAATATAAGGAAAACTTGGAGGGAGCCCAATGCTTTACCCAGGACTTTACTCATTCAAGAAAGGGAAATGAAAATTCTCAAATCACCTCATTGGTTGATGGAATTTAGAGATGATAAAGGAGTCAGAAGATTTTTCAGACTTGAAGACCAACTCAAGATTGCCAGCAATGAAACTCTCAAAGAAATGCAATCTAAGTTGGATGTCAGTGTTGAAGATGAAGCTGAATTCTTCAGACAACTCCAACTCCAAATTGAGGAAAATGACAAAAGGCTAGGAAAGAAAACCAGGGAACAAAGAAGAAAAAGATGATTTGCTCAGACTAAAGGAGTGTCCTTGGAAATACTGTAAATCTTCAATTATCTCCTAGTACATACACTTTTGCAGCATTTTTAAATTTCTACTTAGTTTCAATTCATATATCTGTTAAGTGTTTTGTTATCATCAAGTTAACCCTGAATTTATGCCTACAATTCTTATAGACATAAATAGGGGGAGATTGTTAGGAATGTATGTGCATTAGTTTAATGATATGTTTAACAAAATACTTAAGTAGAAATTTAGTGTCTGTAGCCTCAACGGATAAGACCACTTTGGCTATCCGTTGATGGTGTAGCTTTACTTAGAAATAAGTCTAGTGTTGTAGCATATTTCAGTCTCTGTATTTAAAATGTAATTCTTGGAAGTTGAGAGAAACTATGAGTCATGTTGACTACTAGATGATATGCAGATAGGAAGGCCAATTGTAAATACTTCATGCCTTGTAATTTTGTATAAGTGAAGTGGTATCAACGGATGACTTAAAGACCTTCAACGGATGAGAAGCTAAGCTTCAACGGATGTCTCTAAAGCTTCAACGGATAAAGTCATCAACGGATAACATCCTTCAACGGATGAGTGCATCAACGGATGAAAGCTTCAACGGATAACATCCTTCAACGGATGAGTGCATCAACGGATGAAAGCTTCAACGGATGTTCTGATGATTAGCCGTTGATAAGGGGTAGTTGTACCTACAAACAGAGGCACATGGGTTGATAGAGACAACTGAGATGTGGTAGCCGAATTTCAGGAACAACAGAAAAAGCAGCCGTTCTTCTCTAGTACAAAGATGCAATAGTCAACAAAGTACTGGAGTGAACAGGAAAAGAAGCAAGTGAAGATCTTATTTTATTACTGTATTTTATATTGTTCTTCACTTGTACACTTGGTAATATATAAACCAAGTAGAAGCTAGTAATTAAATGAGAGATTTTCCAGAGCTGTTTAGAAAAATATTGAGAGAAAATTCATCTAGTTTGTACTAGGATGCAGCTGTGATCAACATTGTTTAATCACAGATTTTCTAAAATACCATCTCTGGTGGAACAACAAATCCACCAGAAAAGTTTTTAAGGTCTGTTGTGTTCTTTACATTTGTGCTTGAATATATATATCTGTCTGTATTAGCTTAAAGCAATTTACACACTTGTTCTTCTTGAACACACAACTTTCATAAACTGCTCAAAACTTGAAAAAGTTTTGAGATTTACATTCAACCCCCCTTCTGTAAATCTCATTGTTAGTCCACTAGGAATAACAGTACCTGACTTCAATTTTCTTTTCTTTTCTTTTCTTTAGATAAGTTATGTTTATCAAGCATGTGGTTCATCCTTAAGATTTACTGACATTAGAATTTGACAGATGAGAAGCAAGAATCTAGTTTGTGACTTAGTAATAAGATACACAAAGTAAATTTGACTAAACTCAAAATCAGAATTTGCCTCTGTTAATGAATTTCCACATAAACAACTAATTCAAACATGGGATTTCTAGTATGTTAAAGACTACCAGGTCAGCATCTAGCACAGTAATCCTCATTGGATTGAATAGTCACAGAACATTCAAAATACTATCAGGGTATATAGATCCACATCAGATAACAATCAGTATTTGATGTATTACAATTTAATCACATATTATATGAAGATAAGACAATCTGTAAACACTGGTCATAAAGTCTGATGCATGAGAACAAAAACTAAGCAGATTTTGAGAAAGAACCTGAAACCATTCCAAGTTCATTTACCAGTCTTGTAAAAGTAGCTTCACATAGTGGTTTTGTGAAGATATCTGCTAGTTGTTGATCTGTTGGAACAAAATGCAATTCCACTGTACCTTCTATCACATGTTCCCTTATGAAATGGTACCTAATGCTGATGTGCTTTGTCATTGAGTGTTGAACTGGATTACCTGTCATAGCAATAACACTTTTATTATCACAGTAAATAGGTATTTTAGAAAATTCTAACCCATAGTCCAGTAACTGATTCTTCATTCAAAGAATCTGTGCACAACAGCTTCCTGCGGCAATATATTCTGCTTCTGCAGTTGATGTGGAAATTGATTTCTGTTTCTTGCTAAACCAAGAAACCAATCTGCCTCCAAGAAATTGGCAGCTTCCACTAGTGCTTTTCCTGTCTATTTTACATCCTGCAAAATCTGCATCTGAGTAACCTATTAGCTTAAAATCTGATTCCCTAGGATACCACAATCCTAGATCAGTTGTACCCTTGAGGTATATGAAAATTCTTTTTACAGCTATTAAATGAGGTTCTCTTGGATCAGCCTAAAATCTTGCACAAAGACAGGTAGCATACATGATATCAGGTCTACTTGCAGTTAAATAGAGTAATGAGCCAATCATACCTCTATAGTTAGTAATATCTACTGATGCTCTAGTATCTTTATCTAAATTGGTTGCAGTGGCCATGGGAGTGGATGCAGTTGAACAATCTTGCATTCCAAATTTCTTGAGTAAATTTCTGGTGTACTTGGATTGATTTATGAAAGTACCTTCTTCATTTTGCTTGACTTGAAGTCCCAGAAAATAACTAAGTTCTCCCATCATACTCATTTGATATCTTGACTGCATTAGCTTTGCAAACCTTTCACAGAGTTTGGCATTTGTAGAACCAAATATGATATCATCAACATATATCTGTACCAAAAGTAAGTCCTTTCCATGGTTAAGATAGAATAGTGTTTTATCAATTGTGCCTCTGTTAAATCCACTTTCCAGAAGGAATTGAGCTAAAGTCCCATACCATGCTCTTGGAGCTTGCTTAAGGCCATAAAGTGCTTTATCAAGTCCGTAGACATGATTAGGAAATTTTGGATCTACAAATCTTGGAGGTTGTTCGACATATACCTTTTCTTCCAATTCTCCATTGAGAAAAGCACTTTTCACATCCATTTGAAAGAATTTGAACTTTTTGTGAGCAACATAAGCCAAAAAGATTCTTATGGCTTCCAATTTAGCAACTGGTGCAAATGTTTCATTATAATCAGTACCCTCCTGTTGAGAGTAACCTTTAGCAACCAGCCTTGCTTTATTTCTTGTAATTATGCCATCATTGTCAATTTTGTTTCTGAAGACCCATTTTGTGCCAATAATTGATCTGTTCTTTGGTCTTGGCACTAGGGTCCAGACTTTATTTCTTTCACATTCATTTAACTCTTCCTGCATTGCTTGCTCCCAATCAGCATCTTGAAGAGCTTCTTCCACTTTCTTTGGTTCAGTCTGAGATAGAAAAGAATGATAGAGACATTCATTTGATGTTGCTGTTCTAGTTCTGACACCTGCTTCAGGATCTCCAATTATTAAGTCAGGTGTATGTGATTTGGTCCACTTCCTTGCAGATGGAAGTTGATTTCTAGAACTGGATCCTCCTCCATGATCGATGCTATCTCCATCAGCATTTTCTGATGCTCCCCCTGTAGTTATGCTCTCTGAGACTTCAGAATTTGAGTTAGATTCTTCAGGATTTGAAGAATCAGAGTTTCCAGAATTATCAGAATTTGGCTCATCGGAACTTGATGAATCTGAACTTGAAGAGCCAATGACAGGTTCTGATGCTTCTTGAGAGTCTTGAGTTGTGGTAGGATCTTCAGCTTGCTCCCCCTGAACAGGTGCATTTTCCCTTGGAGTAGTTGCCACAGTTTCAATGACATCAGAATTTAACCCGTCAGAACTTACAGGATCAGGATTTAAGCCATCAGAATTTATAGAATCAGAATTTAAATTTTCATTTTCAAATCTCAGCTGATCATGATCATTGAAATCTTCAAAAGATATATTGATAGATTCCATGACAACTCTTGTTCTTAAATTATAGACACTCTCTGAAGGCTTTTGTGGAAAGTGGATATCCAATAAAAATTCCTTCATCAGCTTTTAGATCAAATTTTGACAGCTGTTCAGGATGAGTCTTAAGAACAAAACTCTTGCAACCAAATACATGAAATTATTTCAGATTTGGCTTCTTTTTCTTCACCATCTCATATGGTGTTTTTCCATGCTTGTTTATCAGTGTAGCATTCTGTATAAAACAAGCAGTCTGCACAGCTTCAACCCAAAAGTAGGTTGGCAGCTTTGCTTCATCAAGCATAGTTCGTGCAGCTTTAATGAGAGTCCTGTTCTTTCTTTCTACAACTCCATTTTGCTGTGGAGTTCCAGGTGTAGAAAATTCCTGCTTAATTCCATGATCTTTGCAGAACTCTTCCATGATTGAATTTTTGAACTCAGTGCCATTATCACTTCTTATTATTTTAACAGAATCTTTGACCAATTTATTCAGCTGTTTGACATGATCAGTTAGAGTAGATGCAGTTTCATTCTTCTTGTGCAAGAAATACACCCAAGTGTATCTTGTGAACTCATCAACTATAACCATAACATATTTCTTCTTTGCAATTGACATGACATTGACTGGACCAAATAGATCAACATGCAGTAAGTGATAAGGCTCAAGAATTGAGGATTCAGTTTTGCTCTTGAATGAAGATTTTCTTTGTTTTGCCTTTTGACATGAATCACAAAGGCCATCAGGAGCAAATACTAATTTTGGCAGTCCTCTCACAAGATCTTTCTTTACTAGCTCATTTATGTTGTTGAAATTTAAATGAGAGAGTCTCTTGTGCCAATTCCAGCTTTCTTCAATTGATGCTCTACTCAACAAACATATTGTAGAACCATCAGAATTTGTTACAAAGTCTGGCTTCATATATGTTACCATGCCTGTAACCTTTTAGAACCACTTTGCCTGTAGAATTACTTACAACTTCACAGTGTTCTTCAAAGAAATCCACATGATAACCTCTATCACAGATTTGACTCACACTTAGCAGATTGTGTTTAAGTCCTGAGACAAGAGCTACTGACTCAATGATGACATTTCAAAGATTGATATTGCCATATCCCAGAGTTTTTCCCATCTTGCCATCTCCATAGGAAAATCCTGGGCCAGCTTCCTCCACAAAGTCTGATAGCAGGGCTTTATTTCCAGTCATATGTCCTGAACATCCACTGTCCAGAACTAGGATGTTTTTCCTATTGCCCTGCAATCACAAAGACCACTATTGTTTTATTTTAAGGACCCGGACTTGCTTGGATCCTTTGGCCTTTTTAAGTTTTTTAGCATTTGTAGCGGATTTAATTTCAGAGTTTATGCCAACATGCTATTTATCAGAATTTATATCAGACTTTGCATCAGACTTTACACTAGAAGGAATAATACTAACTTTCTTCAAAGAAGGTTTTATTTGATAATAATCATAGAACAAACTATGATATTCCTTACAAGTATAAATGGAATGCCATAAACTACCTCAATGAAAACAAGGATTTTGTGGTTTAAACCTAACAGACTGACTCTTAACTCCTGATTTAGGGGGTAAAGAGTTTATATCTTTATTTTTCCTGCAAAATGAAGTAAGATGGTTAGAGTTTCCACAGTTATAACATTTCTTTCTAGGAGCATTTGGAACAGGCATATAATTATTACTTTTATTCACACCATCCTTTCCATTCCTATTTTTCCTAGCTTCTTTTACCTTGTTCACATTTCTAATCTCTTTTAGCTTATACTTAAGCTGCTTCTTCGACATTAAGCCTATGTTAACTTCAGCTGATTTATCATGTCTTAATTTGTCAGAAGTTGACTTTTCTTTGACTTCTATCCTAGATTCTTTCATCTTTTCAGAATCAGACTTTACAGTTTTTGCTACAAACTTAACAGGATTTACCTTTGGCTTAGCAGTCTGTTTAACAATAATTGGCTCAATTTGCACAGTTCCTTTCTCACTTTTGTCATCCCCATACCCTAAGCCCTCTTTCCAGTTTCCACTACTTAGTATATCCTGAGTTTTTCTGCCAGAGTTAGTCCAAGTTCTGATGATCTCTCTTTCCTTTTCTAAGTCAGCTTTTAGAGATTTTAACACTTCATCTCTAACATACAAAGCATCATCTCTTTCTTTCTTAGTTTGATGAAGAAAAACTAACTCCTTTTCTAAATAGTCATTTCTGTTTTTGAAAGCAAGATTTTCAGATGTTAATCTTTCACATGTTAAAGTCTGATCTCTATAACTAATGAACATGGTTTTAAGATATGATCTCAACTCAGTAATATCATCAGTATGAAAAGCATAAGTTGTTTGAGGTACCTTCAATTCAGCAGTTTCAGTACTGCTATCAGCATATGCCATCAAGGCAAAGTTCACCTCATTTTCAGAATCTGAAGTGTCTGTCCAGCTTTTCTTTTTTGTGACAATTGCCTTGCCTTTGTCATTTTTTCCTTTCTTGCAGTCAGGAGATATGTGGCCTCTTTCACCACAATTGTAGCATTTGACATTTGAGTTGTCTCCTCTGTCAGACTTTTCTCCTTTGCCTTCAGACTTTCTGAGTCCTTTCTTATTAGAACTTCCACCTTTCATGGAAAACTTCTTGCCCTTTCTGAATTTCCTGTAGGCTATCTTTGTAATACCCTTCAACATAAGAGCACACAGTTGCATCATCTCTGCATCAACATCTATTTCAGGTAAACTTTCAGTTTCTGAATCATTATCATCAGAATATGATGACTCTCAATCAGACTTTATAATGAGAGCCTTTCCTTTGCCCCTCTTTGAGGCAACCTGTTAGTCCCTTAACAATGTAGCAAGAATTATAGAAGAGGGGTTGAATGGAATTCTTGAACCTTTTTCTTGAAATAAAAATGTTCAACTCGATTATTGATATATTTGTTTTGATTAGCACAATGCGGAATGTAAACTTAATTGAATCAAAACATAAGTAATTAAAAACAAGAGTCTTTAAAAACTTTCCGGTGGATTTAAACAATTCCACTAGAGACATATATAATATATCGAGAGGACTCTGTGTGCAGAAATGCTCACAGCTGCTTACAAATGAAAACTACTGAGAATACAGGAAATGCTAAAGATTATGCTTACAAAAATTTCTCTATTTTTATGTTTCTCAGCTATCTCAGTTTTTTTTTCTATTTGCTACTCTCTTGGTTTATATAATACCAGGATTACAAAGTCAAAAAGACTGAACAAATATAAAATCTAACAGTCTTAAGCTTTGCTGCTTTTCGTCCTCTATTACCCAGTTAATGGGCTTCCACAGTGTGTTTGTATACATCTCGACGGCTGTGTGTCAGCTTTCACTGTTCAACTGCTGTTTGAATTCTTCATATGATCATCCGTCGACTTACAAAACATCAGTTGATGATTTAATTGATCATCCGTCGACTGCTATATTAAACATCCGTTGATAGTCATTTGATCATCCGTCGATGGCTTTGTTAATCATCCGTCGGTAGCTATTTTGGCATTTGACTCTATTTCACTTATGCAGAATTACAAGACATCATTAATGTACAATTAATCAACCTATTCTGCATATCTAGTTAAAGTCAACATGACTTATATGCTACTACAGATTCTATACAAAGGTGCATACATAACTGTGCTACAAACTTATTATTACATAATCTACTCACTCGATGGATAATAAGTTAATCATCCGTCGGGACTATAATGAGTTATCCGTCGGGACTATAATTCTTATTCGTCGAGTGCTACATTATTTCACTAAGTAAAGTCTACTTAGATGTTTTGTTTATGAAATCATCAAGTACACAACATATGCACAACACAACCACTTTAGGAGATTCCTCCCCATCTTTAAGAGCAACTGTCCTTTACTTTCTTCCATGCCTCTTGCTCCTTTGATCCATCTCAAGTTCATAAGTCTTGAGCATATCATAAATTTCATCAAGAGTAGTTTCAGTAAGGTCATAATTGTCTCTTATGGTAGTAGACTTCAAATCCCAATTTTCAGGAAGAGCTAAAAGGAATTTTAGATTTGAATCTTCAAGATCATATTCCTTGTCCACAAGTGACAGATCATTCAAGAGTTTGACAAACATGTCATATAAGTCAGTTAATGATTCATCAGCTTTTGAGTCAAAGTGCTCATACTCTTGAGTGAGTATAGTCCTCCTGTTATTTTTGATTGCATCAGTTCCCTGGCATCTTGTCTCTAAAGCATCTCATATCTCTTTTGCAGTCTTGCATCCAATTATCTTGTTTGACATAACATTATCAATGGAACTATACAGCAAATCCCTTACCCTTGTATCCTTGGCAATAGATGAGATATCTTCAGCTGTGTAATCACCTTTCTCCTTTGGTATGTACTTTGCTGGTTGATCATCAACTGCAACAGAGAGCTTGGTAGGCTTATATGGTCCTTCATTGATTTTGTCAAGGTATTCTGGATCTGTAGCTTCCAGAAACATAGCCATCTTCACTTTCCATATGGGATACTCAGTATGGAAACCTAATAGTCTCATATCGACTGTGGGTTTGAGTGTTTTGAGTATCTTGAGTTTTGGTGGGCTTGGTTGGAGTTTGTGTTTCTTCAGATATGATTGTTTGGATCTTTACTGGATGTGTGTTAATAGAAAAACTCTGATACCACTTGTTAGGTCACACAACACTGTAGAAGGGGGTTGAATACAGTGTTTATATAATCAAATCGATTTCAACACAAGTATGTAACAAAGATCAAGTATATTCAATAAACTCTGTTACAATATGAACTGTTGTTCTCTCTCAGTGATGAACAAATATCACTAAGAGCTGATAGGTTACAATGACTAATGTTTCTCGATAATGATAACACATATAGTGTAAACCCTAAGCTGTGTTTATATAGTACACAGTTACAAGATATATTCTAATTGATATGGAATATAATTCTGTCTCCTAAAATATATCAATCAGATATCTTCTACAAGTCTTCTATTCTTCTAACTATTTTCGTGCATATCTTCTATTGTTTTAGTCCAGATCTTCTCTCCTGTAAGTCAGCCGCATTCCTTATCTGAAAGTCTTCCCGCACTTAAGTACTGATATGTATCTTCTGACACCTTAAGTTCTGACTTCAGTAAGTTCTGATTTCAGTAAGTCCTGATATGTCCTGTTGTTAATTTATGAAAACTAAACACAAATTATATTAGACATGATATCTCAAATATATCTAACACAGTTATTTTGGAATTGGATTATTTTTAAATAAGAAACAAATTCGTGGTCATAATAGGCCAATGCGTGCCTTGGATCCGGTATAGAGAGTAGAGCTGTGTGCCTTGCTCGAGGTTAGTGCGTGACTGATCAACAACCTAACCTTATTTTTTTAAATGAAAAGTAAATATCCAATTCTAATTATTGCATTTCCAGAAACTTGATTCTTCTGAATCACTTCAATTGGTCATTGTTTAACCTCAGTTATTGCTATTATGACTTGCTGAGCTAGTTAGCTCACTCTTGCAAACCTTTTTATGTTTTCAACAGTTGAAAAAGGAAATTGTTAGTAACGAGGATTCCCAGTCCAGTGTGTGAGCTAGGATTCCAGGTTAAGTTGGATCGAGCTAGCAGGAGCTGTATATTGTAGATGAGTTATGCAAGATTGTAAGAATGATATCATTATCAGTTTTAAGTTGAACTAGTTAGAATTTGGTACGATCTAATAAAAGATAAGTTGGGGCTTATTTTCACACTTGAACCTGTTGTGATCCATGGTTGTGAAAAGAAGGGCCAATGCATATAATATTTTATATAAAGGTTATATATGGTGTGTGTATTGTGAGCCCCAAACTTCTGACCCGAATTTGGAGGGCGTCACACTCCCTCTCCATCTCCTTTAGATCTGATATCACTTCCATCATAAGAACTTCCATCATGATTGTAAGACATCTTTTCCTCCTAAGATTACGAACTTGATTAGCACCCCTCCTTCTAGCGCCAATTTGTTGACGAAGGAATCTGGTAACAACAAAATTTGAGGTTTCTCGTCGGAACCAAGATCTATGACGGTGGTTCTTTGCCGAAAAATCAAGCGGTGTGTGGTGATTATATATTAATTGGTGGCTGAGATTGATTAGGGCAAGTGGTAGCTCCTTTTCACCGCTCAACTTCTTACCCCTCTCAATGTGCCTGCGTACCCTTTATATAGGGATCAAGCCTGACGTAGTTCTTGGGGAACAAGAAATCTAATGGGCTTAGACTTCTCATTACTAGGCCCGGTAGAAGTCCTTTCAAAATCCATCTTCCGCTAGCTTTAGGAGTATCCAACTATGAGGCCCAACCGCAAAGGCCCAAGGCTCGTCCACAATCATAGGACTTCACGAATAGTGCATCTCCCTACGCAAGGATAACACTCTGCTACAGCTATCTCCCTTGATTCATGGACGCGGGTTTAGCCACGGTTCACCCCAAATACCCGACGCATCCCTGTCCCCCGAATGAGGATAACCCAGCAGATAACAGGACAGGTAATCCCAAGCTCTTGGGTGCAAAGTGCAGGAAGACTCCAAAGTTCTCCAACGAGGACACCCGTTGAATACAAGAACAGAGTTCCCAGAGCACACACCGGAGTTAACCCCACATCCCCAACGAGGATACCCGTTGAATATAGGAGGAGGCCTTTAGTCACCAGGCACACCCCTGGAGGCCTTCAAGATTTCCACGGACATTCGCCTCCTTGACCGCGTCAAGGAGTGAATTCTTCAAAGAGTACCTGCAACAAATACGTCAGCGAAAACTATCTCTATTCCTCGTTCCATGCCTGCATGCATTGTCCTGAACTCACTCTTGAAAATGTATTTCCCAAGCAAAGGACGCGTCCTAAGACACCGGGCACGTCCTGACCTTTATGAAACTTTTATTTTTCCTCCAGCAACCACCTCTCACGACATTCCACACAGATAGGACGCGTCCTACCCTTCGGGGCGCGTACTTCAAGCTTCCTCGCCAAAGGACCATTCCTGGTAAACACTTCCACCACTGTGGACTCGTTCTACCCTTCTGGGCGCGTCCTATTCCCCTCCTTTGAAACACAATGCCGAGTTTGACTCTATTTAGCCTGCGTTTGACCCGCATTGATCTAATGCCAAATTTTGGGTATAACAGAACATATCAAAATATGATTTGTGAATCTCTTCTACTCAACAAGTCAAGTATCTTCCCCACAATATTTGAACAAAATCAATAGTAACGTATATTATTATATGGGCTATTAAATTAATACATAAATATGATTAAAAGCTCAAGGTATGAAACTAAAATATTAATATAAAAATTATTAATAAGAAAATATTTAGTATTAATTGAAAAAAAATTAAGAAATTTATTTTTATTAAAAAGTATTTATTCAAAAATATCTAACAAAATATCTCTAAAAAATTGTCACTAAACTACATTGTTGCAAAACTAATATAATATCAATGTTATAAAATTCGGGAATCGAAAGATAACAGACGAGGTACCGATTTAGAATTTATCGGAGATATGGGATTAATCAGATGCACTTAAATTATATTTAATTTTAATATTCTTATTTTAGTACTAATTTATAAGTTAATATACATTTATCATATTATATAATTTATCATTATTTATGTTTAATTAAAATTCTATATTACCGATTAAGAAAAATATATAAAGATTAATCGGATCTCAAAAATCGAATCGGTATTGTGCCTTGTCGAGAATTATTCGATAAAATCGGGAATCTTTAGAATAATGGATAATAAAGTATATCCGACAAAAAATGTATAATAATGTAAAAAATATATCCTTATTATATGATATGCATAAAATGGATCTTATCCATATTTTTGATAGTTATGGTCAATATACTACCAATTTAATATGGATCGTTAGATCTTTAAAAAAATTGATCATAACCGTTAAATTTAAAATAAATGAATATTTTATAACCAGCGATAAGTAGATCTTCTAAATTAAATAGAATATCCTACCCTTTCAATGATTTAAACAAAACATAAGTAGGTATTCTAAACCGAATATAATAATAATGCAAAATTCATTACTATTTTCTTCAAATTTTGGATTATATTTGTTGAACAAAATTTATAAACCATCACTAAATTAAACATTAATTCGTGGGATTCGCATGAGCTGTAAATCGTAAAAATCCGATGTACAAAACTCAAGATAGAGCCGAAATAAAATCAAACGAAACTCAATAAATTTTTTTGTTTAAATTTTAATATATTTTTTTTACTATTTTAAATTAATGAATAACTTTTAAATAAAAAGTAAAATATTTGTGCATTGCATGCCGAAGCATTAAAAATTTGGTAGCCGGTTAGTCGCTACCGTATTTGAGTTTATATAATACTTGGGTTTATATAATATACGGGATTATTTTTGTATTTATGTTATTCATGATATTTTCTCAAAACTTAAATAGAAACAGTTCGTTCATCGGTTTAATGAAATTGAAATAAGACAAAATAATATATATTATTCATTCTGACTAAAACAAAATTATACTATTGGTCGTGATTAAAATAAATTTAAAACAAATTAAATATAATCTGCTGAATTTAGTCGGTGTAATGAATTTCGGTTTAAAACCAAATAATGACTACTATTGATTTGGCTAAAAAATTATACACCCTATGCCCCCTAGGTAGTATATATTGGAGGACGGGGGTTTAGCACACATTTTAAGACTCCTAAAAAAAATCAAAAAAATTATAAAATTATACTTTATATTCACCTTAAAATGCGTGTCGAACATTGAAAAAATATTGTATACATTTGGATGGGATGGGACAGGGGAAGTATTATTAAAATAGTAATCCGTCGATCGGAATAATAACACCTGGCTAAAACAAAATAAATTAAACTATTCATCGGGCTAAAAAATTATACAACCCATCCTCGGTCAAATAAAATTAAAATCAATATAAAATTCGACCAATCTAAACAAAATAATATGTCATATTCATATGAGTTAAACAAAAGTCTATATTTATTCGGGTTTAAACTAAATTAAATCAAACTAAATATTATTAGTTGAATTTGATCATATAATGGGTGTGAGGATAAAACAATTTAAAATTAAATTAAATATGATTCACATGCTTTTGAACCAGGATAAAACTTAGTGTTTAATTAAAAAATAATTATATTTTATAAACACACATATAATTAACAATAATACTATATGTTTCAATTTATAATATTTCTTTTCAAATTTAAGTACATTTAAAAAAATATCGAATTATACTCTTATATCAAACTACATAAGAGGGATTTTATCCAAAATTTTGTTCGTTATGACCATGTACCGATTTAATATGGACACTTAGATCTTTTTGTAAATATATGAGTATATATGTATAATTATTATCATATATCTTAATCATATAAAATCTTGATCATATATCCGCAACCTAAAAGTTGCTATTCAATTATTATTTAGAAAAAAATTAAAAAAATTGCATCGCAATGGTTAGTAATAAAGAGAATAAGACGTGAGGAATGAACTAGCTAAACAAGAACAGTAAAACCTCGATAAATTAATACCTCTGGGACCATGAAAAATTATTAATTAATCGAAATACTAATATATCGATAAATTAATAATTTATTAATTTATCGATATATTAATAATTTATTAATTTATCGTCATATATTATTTAAAATTTTATAAAATATATGATTCTCAGAACAATAATTTATTTTCATCTATTGAATATTTAAAATAACATTAAGAAATATTTATGAATTAAAGTAAATTGAAAAGATTCACTTATTTAATTAGATTACGTAATATCCTGAAGTTTTCAAAATGGTTCAAGTGAGGACCCTATCTTTTCTAGACCAGCCTTGTCCTATTTACCACAACAATAAAAAGGACCTTATTTAACTAAGTACACAGTTATTTAACTAAGTACACAGTTGAAGGCAGTCTCACAAAAAGATGTCCTTAAAGTAAAAATTACATTACGTAATTTCCTCTTGTAACATGAACATTGTACGCCAGAGCTTCATAATGCATTAAGAAAGATTCAAGATGAAGTATAAGGCGACATTAATTTTAAAAACAAAAGAAACAGGTTACAATTGAGGCTTACTATAAAAGCGCATTCTACAAATCTGTAATTATGATGTAATATATAATTATTAATTTATATTTTATACAGGACTGATATGTATTAATAAAAATATATTATCTTATAAATTTAGTGAATTATAAATTTAGCATAAGGGTCCAGATCGGGTTTACAAGAAATTATTAATTTAACAAGGTTATTAATTTATTGAGTATTAATTTATCGAGGTTTAACTCAACTTGTTAAAAACTGTTTCGGAGATAAAAATATTTATACCAATAATTTAGTTTATCGGTTTCTAAGTTTTGGAAAAAAAATAATTTAAATGTCAATAAGGTTTTTCCTGATAAAATGAATTAATTGTAACTAAATTTAATATTATAAGATGTCGATTATATTATTGAGCATAAATTGAGCATAAAAAGAAAGTAATATTTACAAGTAGCATCAGTTGAGTATAAAATAAAAGTTGATCTAAAATTTGATATTATAACTCTTGCATAAGTATTTTTTTTTCTTTTTTCGTTGAAGCATGTGTTTCTTTATTTTTTTTGTCAAGTATATATTCTTTCTTAGTTTAACATTAATTAATAAGTTATTCAATAGTTAATATTAGTGTCCGTCGATAATAGTTAACATACCTAATTTATTGTCCTTGAAATTAAGAAAAGTAAACAACTTTCCACGTAGTTGCTTACTTGGCACAGCTGATATTACACCCAACAGCTCTAGGACTAACAGTAAAAATAATTAATATTTACTATAAATAAACAAATTATGATTAAATTAAATAAGAATCTGAGTAAGAGTTCTTAAATCAGCCCACGTACTATATAAACACTAATCATGATTAGAAAATCATTAGCAGCATTAAAGAATCGCCACAATGGACAAAGAGGAATGTGACATTTGCGAAGAACTTAAGGTAGCGTTTCGCTTTACCCGTTCACCACACGAAATCTTGCTCCAATATCTCATCCCTATGATCCAAAAACAACCACTCCCTTGCGATTGTATCTTCAAAGAAGCTGATGTTCACGGACTAATGTGAATCGTTAGCATATACAACTTGTATAAAAAAAAATTAGAAATCAAACCAAAATTAAATTAGATCGTTTTGTAAATATACGAGTATATGTATAATTATTATCATATCTTAATCATATAAAATATTGTGAATAAATAAATTCTGCAACCTAAAAGTTGCATTTCAATTATTATTTAGAAAAATATATATTTTTTAAAATAATTGCATCACACTCGTTAGTAATGAAGAGAATAAGACGTGAGGAATGAACCAACTAAACAAGAACTTGTTAAAAACTACAAAATCTGTTTCGTAGACAAAATTATTTATACCATTAATTTAGTTTATCACTTTCTAAGTTTTGGGAAAAAAATTAATTGTCAATAAGGCTTTTCATGATAAAATGAATTAATTGTAACTAAATTTAATATTATAAGATGTCGTTTATATAATTTTTATTCAATTTAACATTAATTAATAAGAATTTCCCTATTTTTTGTTTTTTTTTATAAATTATAAGATTTTTCATTTTTATATGAAAAAAGAAAGTATTATTTACAAGTAGCATCAATTGAGCATAAAATAAAAGTTGATCTAAAATTTGATATTATAACGTATTGCATAAGTATTTCTTTTTTTTTTCTTTTTTGATTGAAGTATGTGTTTTTTTATTTTTTTTGTCAAGTATGTATTCTTTCTTAGTTTAACATTAATAAATAATTTATTCAATAATCAATATTAATGTCAGTCGATAATAGTTAACACAATTAATTTATTTTCCTTGAAATTAACAAAAGTAAACAACGTTCCACGTAGTTTTGTTTCAAAAAAAAAACTTTCCACGTAGTTCCTTACTTGACACAACTGATATTATACCCAACGGCTCTAGGACTAAATAAATAAGATTTATTATAAATAAATAAATTGTGATTAAATTAAATAAGAATCCCAGTAAAAGTTCTTAAATCAGCCCACGTACTATATAAACACTAATAATCATGATTAGCAAATCATTAACAGCATTAAAGAATTGCCACAATGGACAGAGAGGAATGTGACATTTGTGAAGAACTTAAGGTAGGGTTTCGCTTTGCACCTTCACCACACCAAGTCTTGCTCCAATATCTCATCCCTATGATCCAAAAACAACCACTCCCCTGCTATCGTATCATCAAACAAGCTGATGTTTATGGAGCCTCGACGCCATTCAAAGTTTTCAGAGATGATGATCTCTACTGGCAGTCAGCATCATCCGGCAAGAAGAAGATTATTTACGTGTTCACTAAGTTGTCGAAGAACGGTAAGCGTGTTTCGAGAAGAGCTGGTCGTGGCACTTGGGTTGGTCAGAGTAATAAAAAGATTAAGGACAAGAAGAGTAATGAGGTTCTTGGAAGTAGAGGAGCTTTTACGTACAAAATCGACAAGAAGGTGAGTGGTAATGTTGAGAGTGATGATAAGTGGTGCATGTATGAGTATACTCTGGACGATAAATTTTCGAAAAAACTTGGGTTACTAGAAACCGTTCAAGACTATACGATATGTCAGATTATTAAGCGAGGCGATGATAATGCCAGCGAGTACTCTATTAATCTACTGGAATCTGTTGGAAAATGTGGGTATTGAGCCCCACATTGTCAAGTCATTTTGAGCCGTTCTTGAGTGGGTGTCGCTTGGAGTATGTTTTCCTCCGTGAGGGCTTTCCGAAGCACTTTGAAACACCCAAAATGGTTAAGGGATGAATGAGATACGATCATTCAAAGTTGGTCCCTTGAAGGTGGAATTATAGATGTGAAAACTTGTATCCCACATTGAAATGGAAAAGGAGTTTCCATTGCTTTATATAGCACAACACTCTAGTAGTGTTTAAAACTGTTAGTAAGGTGTTGCTCCATCTCCTACGTGCGCGCGCAGGGGGGTGCAAATTGTGGGATTTCGAGGGGTAATTCAAGGCTTGTGAAGTCTTCGGGCTTGCCCGCGTGTGCGACGTGCGGACATGAATGTAACAGAAAATTGGCCCGAATAATCACGGACTAGTTTTGCTAATTTTCCACTGGGCTTGGGCTCTTAAATAAATATTCATTATTCAGTATTTATTTTATAAATACGAATATAAATTGATTTGACAGTTATAATTCGATTCAATTACGGATAATAATTGACTCTCGAATTAAATTTAATTAACGCGTTTAATTAAATAAGAGAAGTAGTGCACGCGTTTCTCTAAACCTATATATTTTCTCTATAGGGTTTAGGGTTTCACACACTCAGAAAACACAGCTGTCTCTAAACACAAACCCTATTCTTCTCTCTCTCATCGGTGATAGTTTCTTGCTCTGTTCTAGCTCGCTGGAGGTGCCGTATGTACAACGACACCGTCTTCTCATTTTATCCTGGGAGGCTGTCGGCTCGCACATACGGTGAGAGGCGAAATAGCTTTAAGGAGACACTTCCTTTCAACTGGACTCGAGAACCCTCTCATATCCTTATCTTTTTCATTTACTTTTTTGGTTTACACAGTTATACTCGTAACTGTTTTAGTTGTATGTATTAATCGCAGATTGTTTCACAATTTTAAAGCTATTTATTTTTTACATCTGTGACTGATACATCTGTATCTGCTTGTTTTGTTGAGTAACAGATCGATGGAGAACCAAACTGTGAACGATCCGATGAACATGACGGCTGATCCTAACGCATAGATCACTGGATCTGATGGGGTTCACCAGCAGTCGATTAACCCTAACGCACAGATCGTACGATCTGATGGGGGTTAAACGCCTGTTGGACATGTGCCTTCGGGACATGTGCATGTGGGACACACTGTCATTGGATAGTTTAGTGTTCCTCTTGGACAGATATCGGCAGGATTCACTCCTCCGATCATACCTGCGGTGCCTACCGGTGTGCATACACCTGTAGTACAGACGCACATACCATATGTTCCACCTGTGGTGCCTGCTGCACCTGTTATGCCAACTGTGCCTGCTGCACATACTGAAAAAGCTGAGAAGTTCAACGGAACGAACTTCAAACGTTGGAAACAAAAGATGCACTTTTATCTGACCACGTTGCATATGGATCGCTTCCTTAAGGAAGAACCACCATTGCTCACTGCTGAGAGTAACATGCAGACTGTGTATGCTGCTGATGCTTGGAAGCACTCCGACTACATCTGTCGAAACTATGTGTTAAATTGTTTGTCTGACTCGTTGTATAACGTATACAGCGCGAAGCCAACATCTAAGGTCTTATGGGAGTCACTTGACCATAAGTATAAAACCGAGGACGCTGGGACAAAGAAGTGGATTGTTGGCCGCTTTCTTGATTATAAGATGGCAGACTCTAAGACTGTGGTCAGTCAGGTGCAGGAACTGCAGGTGATCATTCATGACATTCATGCTGAGGGAATGGTCATAAGTGAATCTTTCCAAGTCGCTACTGTTATTGAAAAGTTTCCACCTGGATGGAAAGATTTCAAGAACTACCTTAAGCACAAGCGAAAGGAGATGTCTATGGAGGATCTTATTTTTAGACTTCGTATTGAAGAAGACAACAGAGGGTCCGAGAAAAAAGTTAACGTTGCCACTGAGAAGGCAAACATGGTGAAGCATGCTCAAAGCTCCAAGCCCAAGAAGACTAATTCTGGTAAAGGAGCAAAGCTGGCACCCAATGGAGGGATTTCGAAGTCGAAATTTCAAGGGAAGTGCTACAACTGTGATAAATTTGGTCATAGGTCTTTTGACTGCAAGAAGCCCACGAAGCCCAATAAGAAGAAAGAAGCAAACATGGTGGAGAATATCTCCAAGGAGATGGGTGACATAGACCTCTGTGTTACGGTCTCTGAAGTGAACCTGGTCGGTTCTAATCCACGTGAATGGTGGATTGATACTGGTGCTACTAGGCATGTTTGCTCAGACAAGGCGGTTTTCTCTAGCCTCAAAGCTTTCGATGCTGGTGAGAAGCTCTATATGGGGAATTCAACAACTTCTACCATTGAGGGTGAAGGCGCGGTGATCCTGAAGATGACATCTGGGAAGAATCTGACTTTGAAGAATGTACTTTATGTGCCTGATATTCCCAAGAACCTTGTGTCTGGTTCTCTGTTAAATAAGCATGGCTTTCGCATTGTAATAGAGTTAGATAAAGTTATTTTGTCTAAGAGTGGTATATTTGTAGGCAAGGGTTATTTAACTGATGGGCTTTTTAAGCTCAATGTAATGTCCGTTAAGGACAAAAATGAAATGAAGAATTCTTCTGCTTACTTGCTTGAGTCTCCTAATTTATGGCATGCTAGATTAGGACATGTAAATTATGACACTTTACGACATTTAAGTGCAAAAGAATACATACCAAAACTTACTATTGATTCAAAACATAAGTGTGAGACTTGTGTTGAGGCAAAACTCAAGAGATCATCATTTAAACGTGTGGAAAGGAACACCAAAGTGCTAGACCTAATACATAGCGACATATGTGATTTAAAATTCGCTCCAACAAGAGGAGGAAACAAGTATTTTATTACATTCATTGATGACTGTACAAAATACTGCTATGTATATTTGTTGAAAAGCAAAGACGAAACTATAGATAAATTTAAAATCTATAAAGAAGTTGAGACACAACAAACTGAGAAAATCAAAACGATACGAAGTGATCGTGGAGGTGAATATGTTGAACCATTTGGGGAATTCTGTTCACAACATGGTATAATCCATGAGGTCACTGCACCATACTCCCCTCAGTCAAATGGTGTGGCTGAAAGGAAGAATCGCACTCTGAAAGAAATGATGAATACGATGTTGTTAAGCTCTGGGCTTCCACAATCGATGTGGGGAGAAGCCATATTAAGCGCAAATAATATTTTAAATATTACGATGCGCAAGAATAAGGATATAAGTCCTTATGAAATGTGGAAGAAAAAGAAACCAAGTTACCAACACCTGAAAGTGTGGGGGTGCCCTGCAAAGGTACTGATCCCTACACCGAAGAAGGTGAAGATAGGCCCTAAGACTGTGGATTGTATCTTCATCGGATATCCTCCACACAGTACTGCATATCGGTTTCTTGTTCATGAATCCAAGATTCCTGATATTCAAAAGAATACCATTATGGAATCAAGGAATGCCTCATTCTTTGAGACGTTTCCCTGTAATCCAGGAAACCAACAACCTACGACGTCTAAACGATCTCATGAGTCTGTAGATGACGATATTGAGAGTGATGAAAGTGAAGACGAAAATGTGGGGGTAGTGAGAAGGAGCAAAAGACAACGAACGGAGAAATCTTATGGGTCTGATTTTATGACCTATTTGCTCGAAGAAGGTGACCCAAAAACCTGTAAGGAGGCGGTTACCTCACCTGATGGGCCTATGTGGAAAGAGGCCATCAAGAATGAAGTTGATTCAATTATGCAGAATCATACTTGGGAACCAGTGGACTTGCCAACTATTTGCAAACCATTAGGTAGCAAGTGGGTTTTCAAGAAGAAGTTGAAAACTGATGATACTATTGATAACTATAAGGCCAGACTTGTGATTAAAGGATACAAGCAATAAAAAGGCCTTGATTATTTTGATACATATTCTCCTGTAACAAAAATAACGTCCATAAGGATGATGTTTATTATTGTTGTAATGCGTATTCTAACTGTACATCAAATGGATGTGAAAACAACTTTCCTAAATGGGGACATAGATGAAGAAATCTATATGGAACAACCCGAAGGGTTTGTTGTCCCAGGACAAGAAAGGAAAGTTTGTAGATTGGTGAAATCATTGTATGGTTTGAAGCAAGCGCCTATGAAATGGCATGAAAAAATTGACGAGGTCGTGCTGGCTAATGGCTTCAAAATCAATGAATGTGATAGCTGTGCCTATTACAAGGATAACGAGAGTGGCTATGTCATAATGACACTATATGTAGATGATCTACTTATTGCCGGAAGCAATGATAAAGTGATCAAATCTACCAAGGACATGTTAAAATCAAGGTTCGACATGAAAGACATGGGACTAGCAAATGTAATTCTGGGAATTCAAATTTCTAGAACATCAGAGGGTCTCGCATTAAGTCAACCACATTATGTTGACAAGATCCTTGAGAAGTTTCTTAAGGATGACTTTGAGAAAGCTAGGACACCTGTGGATATGACTTTGCACCTATCCAAGAACAAAGGTGTAGCTGTTTCCCAATTGGAATACTCGAGGATAATTGGTAGTCTGATGTACCTCATGAGCTGTACAAGACCAGACATTGCATACTCAATTAGCAAGTTGAGTAGGTTTACGAGTAATCCGGGAGCTGATCACTGGAAAGCGATCATAAGGGTACTAAGGTACTTGAGGGGAACTCGACACTATGGACTGCACTATGGCAGATACCCAGCAGTATTAGAAGGATATACTAACGCCAATTGGATATCTAGCAAAAAAGCACTTAAGTCTACGAGAGGCTATGTGTTTACATTAGTTGGAGCGGCAATATCATGGAAATCCTCAAAACAAATGGTGATAACTCATTCCACGATGGAAGCTGAGTTTGTGGTACTAGATAAATGCGCCGAAGAGGCTGAATATCTACGTCAGTTTCTGGAGGATATTCCGAGATGGCCAAAGCCTGTAACTGCAATAGGGATTCACTGTGATAGTCAATCCGCTATTGGAAGAGCACAAAGCATGATGTATAATAGAAAGTCTCGTCATATACGACGACGACACAGTTCCATTAGACAATTGATCTCAACCGGAATTATCACTATTGACTATATACCGTCAAAAGATAATATCGCGGATCCACTAACCAAAGGGTTATCAAAAGAAGTGGTTGAGAAATCATCGAGAGCGATGGGCCTTAAGCCTATTGCTTAACGGCATCATGGTGGACACCCAACCATTGCTGACTGGAGATCCCAAGAACTTGGTTCAATGGGACAACTAAATCATGATGACCAAATCACTGTGGGGGTAACCCCTGGCCTGTTCCTATGATGAGGAAACAGTGAGACCCGTAAGGTACGAGGTTGAGCTTTGAGCTTTTAATGATCTTTGTTGAATACATAGAGTTCAGGAGTGAACGCATGGAATTCAGTTGAGAAAACGCGGGTTACTCTATAAGATAAAGATCACCTATGTGGGAGAGAAGTGGGGCCGCTTCAAAGGAGAATTGCGAGGCACAATTCTTTAGAAACTCCTGCAGAACCAGGACGATGTTCCATGGCCAAAATGGACATACTCATGAGAGCTGAACGAGTCAGAAACAATATAGTGATAAGTATATCATCGTTTACACAAACGGTCGAACAGTTCAAGGACACGCACGTCTACTGTCTACCAGTAAAGTCGGTATGCTTAGTCGAGCGAAGGTTCAAGGAGCATTCTCTACCTATCGTATGTTATATCTGATCGAAAAAACTATCACCAAGTCAAACTCCGTGTCTGTCTGTCTGGTGTGTGCTACTGAAATATCAATCTCATCCATGTGGGGGATTGTTGGAAAATATGGGTATTGAGCCCCACATTGTCAAGTCATTTTGATCCGTTCTTGAGTGGGTGTCGCTTGGAGTATGTTCTCCTCCGTGAGGGATTTCTGAGGCACTTTGAAACACTCAAAATGGTTAAGGGGTGAATGAGATACGATCATTCAAAGTTGGTCCCTTGAAGGTGGAATTGTAGATGTGAAAACTTGTATCCCACATTGAAATGGAAAAGGAGTTTCCATTGCTTTATATAGCACAACACTCTAGTAGTGTTTAAAAGTGTTATTAAGGTGTTGCTCCATCTCCTACGTGCACGCGCAGGGGGGTGCAAATTGTGGGATTTCGAGGGGTAATCCGAGGCTTGCGAAGCCTTCGGGTTTGCCAGCGTGTGCGATGTGCGGACACGAATGTAGCAGAAAATTGGCCCAAATAATCAAGGACTAGTTTTGCTAATTTTCCACTGGGCTTGGGCTCTTAAATAAATATTCATTATTCAGTATTTATTTTATAAATACGAATATGAATTGATTTGACAGTTATAATTCGATTCAATTACGGATAATAATTGACTCTCGAATTAAATTTAATTAACACATTTAATTAAATAAGAGAAGTAGTGCACACGTTTCTCTAAGCCTATCTATATTTGCTATAGGGTTTAGGGTTTCACACACTCAGAAAACACCGCCGTCTCTAATCACAAACCCTATTCTTCTCTCTCATCGGTGATAGTTTTTTGCTCTGTTCTAGCTCGCCGAAGGTGCCGTTTGTACAACGACACCGTCTTCTCGTTTTATCCTGGAAGGCTGTCAGCTCGCACATACGGTGAGAGGCGAAATAGCTTTAAGGAGACAGTTCCTTTCAACTGGACTCGAGAACCCTCTCATATCCTTATCTCTTTCATTTACTTTTCTGGTTTACACAGTTATACTCGCACACTGTTTTAGTTGTATGTATTAATCGCAGATTGTTTCACAGAATCATCTACTCAATATGATACTGATTCTTCAATGCTTATGGGCGAAGTTAATCAGATAATGCAAGTTGCAGAAGGAGTTCCCAACATTATTGATACTTATTCTCCGATGCATGTGGGCGAAGTTAATCAGATAGTCCCGGTTGCACAAGGAGTTCCCAACATTGATCAGGAGCCTTAGTTCAATGCTGATTTTTCAATGCCTATGGGTGAATTTGATCAGATACTACTACCTATTACAGAATGAGTTCCCTACATTGATCTTGAGTCTTGGATTGATACTTATTCATCGATGCCTGGGGTGAAGTTAATCAGATACTACCAGTTACACAAGGAGTTCCCGACATTGATCAGGGCCCTTGGATTGATACTGATTTTTCAATGCCTATGGGAGAATTTAATCAGATACTACCTGTTGCAGAAGGAAACTAAGTATTTGGGGTTTTACCCATAGGATGATAAGAATAGCAAAACAAACAAATTGAGTTAGGCTCTAATTCGGTCGAACGAGCCCAATTTTGAGCTGAGTATAGTTTAAGTCGAGTTTAATTGAGTTGATCCCACTCGTTTAATTAGTTGAGTTTGACCTTGTATCCAAAATCGATTTTTTTAATTATATAAGTCGAGTCGAGCCTGTTCATTCACTTAAATGAGCCAATTTTAACGAATTAGGCGAACCGGCTCGTTTAATTTTAAACTTAATTAAGTCTAAAACTGTAACCAAATTCGGCTAATTTAATTTTACGAGTCGAGTCATATTGTTTAATTAAATGAGCCGGAACCTCTGCACGAAATCAGTTCGTTTAACTAAATATTTTGAATGAAATTCACTTAAACGAGTTCGAATTAAGTTCGTCTCAAATTACAGCTCTACGCAAAATGTGCGACAATGGGAAAAACATGAATTGATTGTATTAGGTCAAGATTACGGGTGGCGCGACACATGTCCATGAAAATATATGGTAAAGTGTAAAGTTGATGTTGAAAGTATTTTAATACATTTTGTTACTAATTAATTTTTTTCTAAAATAAATTATCTTAGCAGATTTATATTTATAATATTTTTTAATTGTGTATTTTGTTTAGAAAAACTTCTTTTAAGTCAAATAACATATAGGTATAAATCAAGACCCGATTTTGAGTTTTCGCAGGTGTATCAAAATTATTTGCCCCGACCTGATTTAGAATTTATAAAAATTATAAGTAATATGTTCTGGTGTTAAACTCGATCAATTTGACTCACTTTCACTCTCACAATTTCATTTTATGCCTTTAATAGGAAAATGTCAAAAAAAACAATTTTTTCTCAATTTTTTCCCCAAATGGGGACTGTCAAATGTCTAGTTACTAATTTTGCGGATAATAACATGAGATCTGTGTGCATATATATCTTAGAAATCAAAAACCAGTCAGGATAATAACATAAGATCTGTGTGCATATATATCTTAGAAATCAAAAACCAGTCATATCTTACATCGCATCATTTGATAAAAAAAAAATTAGATATTTTTATTGTATGTCAAAAACAAATTTTATTTATTAAACTATATGTATAACTATTTTTTTATCGATAAATTATATGAAAAACTCGGAACTTAAAATTTATATATCTTCATGCATGTCTTCTTTCAATAATTCAATTACTAAAAGTTGATATTTATTAACAGTATCTTTTATATCTGAAATTTAATATTTTTCTTCCATCTTTAATGGAAGGTTCAATCACCTTTTTTGGAAATAAAATGTTGAAAGAGAGTTATGATATATGTTGATAAGTGCTAATTATGCTAGAGTTCAATTATTTTAGAAAAATGTTAAATGTTGATTTATTTTTTAATTTCAGAGTAAATATTATATAAAAAGACTATTTTATGCATTCAGGAGGACAGTTTAATTTTTTTACAGTTTTTTTTGCTTTGAATCTTAAATAAAAACAATAAATTTAACATTTTCCTTATCTTAACTATTTCATAAAATCGACACTCTCTTAAAATAAAAAGATGATAATAGATATCTATATTTTTATAGGCATTTTTTGTAATATTATTTCCGCTTGACCAATTAAATTCGGACTGTTAATAATTTTACTCCTTCAAAAATTAAATTAAGTTAAGTGGGCGTATCCGTAATAAAACTTATTTATTTATTTATATAAAATTAGTAAAAAACATTAATGACCGACTGCCGGGCACAAATACATGTCTGAAGCTGCATCTCCGTGTTGACGCGGAGTTCTAAAATCAGCCCAGTTACTATATAAACATTGATAATCATGATTAGCGAATCATTAACAGCAGAATCGCCACAATGGACAGAGAGGAATGTGATATTTGCCAAGGACTAAAGGTAGGGTTTCGCTTTGTTCCTTCACCACACCAAGTATTGCTCCAATATCTCATCCCTATGATCCAAAAACAACCACTCCCCTGCGATCGTATCATCAAACAAGTTGATGTTTACGGAGCCTCGACGCCATTCGAAGTTTTCAGAGACGATGATCTCTACTGGCAGTCAGCATCATCCGGTAAGAAGAAGACTATTTACGTGTTCACTAAGTTGTCCAAGAACGGTAAGCGTGTTTCGAGAAGAGCTGGTCATGGCACTTGGGTTGGTCAGAGTAATAAAAAGATTAAGGACAAGAAGAGTAATGAGGTTCTTGGAAGTAGAGGAGCTTTTACGTACAAAATCGACAAGAAGGTGAGCGGTAATGTTGAGAGTGATGATAAGTGGTGCATGTATGAGTATACTCTGGATGATAAATTTTCGAAAAAACTAGGGTTACCAGAATCTGTTCTAGACTATGCGATATGCGAGATTATTAAGCGAGGTGATGATAATGCCAGCGAGTACTCTGTTAATATAACAGAAGCATCTAATCAATATGATACTGATTCTTCAATGCTTATGGGCGAAGTTAATCAGATAATGCAAGTTGCAGAAGGAGTTCCCAACCTTATTGATACTTATTCTCCGATGCATGTGGGCGAAGTTAATCAGATAGTCCCGGTTGCACAAGGAGTTCCCAACATTGATCACGAGCCTTGGTTCGATGCTGATTTTTCAATGCCTATGGGTGAATTTAATCAGATACTACCTGTTGCAGAAGGAGTTCCCGACATTGATGACGAGTCTTGGATTGATGATATTGATTTTACAATGCCTATGGGTGAACTTGATGAGATACTACCAGTTGCAGAAGGAGTTCCCTACATTGATCATGAGCCTTGGATTGATACTTATTCTTCGATGCCTGGGGGTGAAGTTAATCAGATACTACCAGTTGCACAAGGAGTTCCCGACATTGATCAGGGCCCCTGGATTGATACTGATTTTTCAATGCCTATGGGAGAATTTAATCAGATACTACCTGTTGATCAGCAAGGAGTACTTCCCAACATTGATCACGAGCCTGGGATTGTCGATGACAGCAATTATTCGCAAGCAGCAAATCCTCAACATGTTATCAATCAGAATGATCCTAATATTCCAATGCTTCCTGCTGAGACTGATCAACCAATCCCGGTTGCAGAAGGAGTTAACCACAATGTTCCTGCAGCACCGGATTATCATCCTGAGACTGTAATCGGGAACAATCAATCATCAGCGACTATTCCATTGATGGACGAAGGTGAGCTCGAGTCCCTAGTATCGCTTTTTGCTTCATTACCAGGGGAAGATTTCGACGACTACATGCAGAAAAACTCGATAAAGTGAATTAGACAAACAAGAAAGTAAGACAAGGGAACCAAGTACACAAAACAATGTTTGTTAGGGCTCTGTTAAGTAGTGCAATATCTTTTTTTGAAATACTTTTAGGTTTTCTATTCCAACATTGTTGTAATTGGTGGTGTTATTTAAACTTTCATTTAGCTTTTGCAGTTTCATATTTCTACCTGTTTAGATAATTTTCATCTTAAATTTCATGTAATCTCTTGATTCAGTATATCTACTACTCTGCTTTCATTTAATAACTCTCAAACCCAATTTTCTTTTTCACTATGAGGCGAATATTTTATTTGCAGAAGGTGATAAAGTCTGGACCTCATGTACAATGATTCTGGTTGAGGTTTTCGTCGATGGCGGTTGTGACAATCAAGACGTTTTCTGCAACTTCTCTTCACATCATCAAACTCCCAAGAGAATGGAATCTGCAGCAGTTGATAAAGTAAAACTCAGTTATTAGTAACCAAACACTAATAAATGAACCGAACACTAACAGAAAATAAATGAGCGAATGAAGAAAGTAAGACCTGATTAGAGTATAGAAGGGATGCATATTTAGGCATGTTTGATTAGTTTTACTGGTTTTTGTAGTTAAAAGTTGCGAGCAGCCTTGTTCATTGGAAGATCCATCTCGTGTTAGTATTTTCATAATTATTGGCATTACTTCAATTCCAGAGAAAAGTTGAAGATTATAGCAAGATAACGTGCAACCTATATATCCTCTCTAGCATTTATCCACATGTTATTATAATTAGCAGAGAACTAATTGAAACAATCCACGTGTTTTGAACAAAATAGAATGAAAAATATCATAAAAGAACTGACACCGGAGCAGAGATATGGCTTGATTCAGACTCAGAAAGCCTCACCTGCTGCATTGCTGGCAGTACCTTTGCTCTCTTCCTTTACTTATCAGAACAGGGACCTTTGAGTGACCCTCGCAAACCCTGTGGCGCCTATGGTACTCCCTGCACTTATTGAGGTCTGCCAAACACCCATCCACTAAACACGAGGCCTTTTTTGCGTAACTAAAAGCACATACCTTCTTCGATTCTAAAGGTAATGGCAGTGATGGTAACCCCTTTGGCTCCTGCAATCTGTCCATTGCTCCATCTCGCACATCTCCTAATGTACTTGGTCTTTGATCATAGCAAATCATCACCATTCTTTGAGAATCACGCATACGCTACCATTAATTACACACTTTATTTGATTTTCTTTGTTTTGTTTTTTTTTGTCTTGTTAACTCAACTTTATGAATAAGGAGCGGGGATTATCCCTATATTTTAGATGTATTGTTTTTAAACTTTCAAAGTTTTTTAGATGAATGTTCAAAGAAAATTACTATCAATTACAAAATATTGTATTAAAAAACTTAACGATTTTCACTATTACTTTTGTGGGCAGGAGAACAATTTATATTCTTTCACCATAGATTAACCACTTTTACCCTCTTACTCTCTTAGTGTGTATGTAAAAGCTTTTTTTTTCTCTCTAAATGCTTTTTTTCTCAAACAGTTTGCTCTGACTTTTGCAAATTAATAATATGCTTTCTTGTGGTATATTTAAACTTGTATTATTCTACATCTACATACATTGCTGCACCACACGTGTTTTTACATGAATAGGTTTGATATAAATTACATGAACAACACAAAAGCGTGGTCATTGTTGTTATTTCTGTATGCATGTATGTGTCAACCAGTGCGGATGTCAATAAAATAGAATGAGTTTATAGAGTCTGCAAGGCAATCCAAAACTAATGCTATTTCAATACAGCATAGCTCTTTGTCTCTCAAAAAAATGAATTCACCTTAGCTGGAAAAAAATCATTTCAAACTAAATAGAATTATAAGCGTTTAGGAACCTATATTTATGGGAAAGTATAAGCTCCATCGTATATATTCCGTTTCTTTTTTCACCTATGATATGATATGATATGAGAGTCCTAACTACTTCTTTTGCGCGCAATCTTTTTTTATTTTAGCTTCAAAGCGGGAAGGTAAAAGAAAAGGCAGAAAAACTTCACATATTAGCACTTGTTATAAATGGGATTTGATCCCCTTCTAACTTTTATTTGACCGAGTTGTAGCAAGCAAACATAATTGAAGGTATATGTGCTATGTTCAATTGCTGACACAGTTCTTTGACATCAACATTCTTTAGAAACTGCGGATTTCTGAGAAACCTGAAACAAAATTTATGCTTCTGAGCCTAGAAGCTGGTTGAGTGAATAAATATCACATAAAAAAAACGAACAAACGAACTGTCTCTAAGGAGTACTACTCATATTCAATATTTGTAGACTAAGATAACAAAATTGGTACATTCAGAATATCTTTTTAATTCAATATCAGTCTTAATATTGTATTGTATTATAATTTCCTAGATACATCATCAGTATTCAAATTAGTGCCATTTTCATAGGAGTTATACCTGGAGCTATATATCCTGCAGTTCCTCAGATTCAATTTCAGCTGCTTTGGTTCAGACTTGGAGACAAAGATGTTGCTAAGCTAAAATCTGCAATACAAGCAACCAGGACGTTCCCTTCACCGTCATTTGAAATTAGCTGTGAGTCACACATGTAATTATAGAATACATAAGCTAAAGCTAATAAAAGAAATCATGAGACACACATATGATTATAGAATATATAAGCTAAGCTAATAAAAGAAATTATTTGATATTCTTGTAGAGCTTGCAAGCTCTGTTTGGCGACAACACCCATAGTGATAAATTATAACATACGGATCTATCTTTTATGTTAACTTGACGGGTATAACAACATATATGGATTACAAACAATCATTTAATTTGAGATAAAAGCTGAGGCCGGTGCCAGTTTTAACTAAAAATTCAAATGTGAGACTATCAACGTTATATTTACAACAATATAAAAAAAATGAAAAGAACACGGATCTCCCATGATTTTTTCGAAGATCCAACCGTACCGATGTTAAGATATGTCAATTTTAGTCATATAAAAAATTATTAACAAATTTGAAATCCATCTTGCATGTCAGAATTAGAAAAATCCAGTAAAAGTACCACTCCCGACAACGAGACTCGTTTCCGATTTACAAGATTAAACTTTAAAATGATTTTTTCGATGATCCAACCGTACGGATGTTAAGATATATCAATTTTAGTCATATGAAAAAATTATTAACAAATTTGAAATTCATCTTGCACGTTAGGATTAGAAAAATCCAGCAAAAGCCCACTACCGACAACGAGATTCGTTCCCGATTTACAAGATTAATTTTTAAAATATTTTTTTTGACGATCCAACCGTACGGATGTCAAGATATATCAATTTTAGTCATAAGAAAAAATATTAAAATATCTGAAATTCATCTTGCATATCTGGATTACAAAAATCCAGTAAAAGTACCCCTCCAAACAACGAGACTCGTTTCGATTTGCAAGATTATTTTTTAAAATGATTTTTTCGATGATCCAACCGTACGGATGTTAAGATATATCAATTTTAGTCATATGAAAATGTTAGGTCACACACACTGAAGAGGGGGGTGAATACAGTGTATAATACAATCAAATCGATATTAAGTAACAGAAAACAAACTTTATTGAAACAATAAATTCTGTTACAGTGTGGAACTGTTACCTCTCAGTGATGAACAAATATCATGAGAGCTGCTAGGGTTACAATGAATAATCTTCTCGAATATGATAACACTTATAGTGTAAACCCTATGTCTGTGTTTATATACTACACAGTTACAAGATAATCGCTAATTGATATGGAATATAATTTTGCTTCCTAAAATATATCAATCAGATATCTTTTCATCCAAGTATTCCATTCTTCACGGAACTCCTTCTTCATGCATATCTCTTCTTATATTTATCTCGATCTTCTTTCATTTAATCAGCTACTGTCCTTATCTGATCGTCCTTCAGCACTTAAGTTCTGATATCTAACTTCTGATGATTATCTCCTGATAATATAAGTACTGATATCCTTAAGTCCTGACTTCCAGTATAAGTATTGATCAACAGTTAAGTACTGATTTGTCCTGTTAAGTAAGATCTGAAATCTAAACATAAATTATATTAGCCATGACATTATCAAATATATCTAACAATCTCCCCCAACTTGTAAATTAGCATAATATACAAGTTTAACAGATATTTGATGATGTCAAAAATATTAAGTACAAATGCATAAGAATTAGACTAGATAACTACAACTTACAGTCCTTAAAGCTTTACCAATATTTAACTTCTGATAACAACTTCAGTCTGTACAAATATCAGAATTTAAGCAGTTGTAGATCTTCGACTTGGCTTCATCATCTGATCTCTCTGATGTCAGGAGTTGTTCTGAGATAGTTCTTCAACAAACATTTCTCAGCATATCTGAGTTCATCAATCATTCTCCTTTTGGCATCTTTAAGCTCTGCAGTATTTTCACCAGTTTGAAAGATTGCAGCTCTGAGATCATTGATCTTTGCATTTCTCAACTCCTGATCTAGTCTTATGACATAGGCTTTGTCAGACTCCAGATTGAATTCAAGTCCCTTAATACCAAGATATGTTCTGATCTGTGCAGTATTAGGTTTCATATCAACAATATCACCATTGTGATCTCTGTACTTTGGAACATATGTGCTGTCAAACTTAACAGAATAAAGCCTTTTCTGTCTCTGAATCTGTTCTTTTAAATAGTTTGCAGCAGTCCCTGTTATTCTGTCATCCACTTGAAGTAAGAAAAGTACATGCTCCAATTCTTCAAAATACTTCAATGGAATGGCATTTTGTCTTATATGATAAACCCTACCATCTGTCATGAAATACAACATGATGTATTCTTTCAAGTAGGTATGGTAAACCATCTGTACAGATTCCAGTTGATTCAATCTCTCAGGAGTTGCTCCAATACCTGGTTCACTCAAGGAAGTTGAATCATTGGTAGTGTTATGTATTCTCCTTTCATCAGCACTTCCCAATCCAGTTTTATCTCTTGCTTTCTTTCCAATAACTACTCTTGCTTCAAAACCACTTGCAGTAGTCTTCAAAGATTGAGTCTGTTTTGCTTTAGTGAATCATGGTAGGAGTGACTTTGGTCTATCTTCTGATATCAAGTTAACTTGAGCTATGTCAGAGGTTACTTGCTTCTTCTGAATATCAGAACTTACAATTTCTTGACTCTGAACAACTTGAGCCATGTCAGAGGTTGTTTTAAGAACTTTTCTTGAAGTCAGAGCAAGATTATCCTTTTCATCAGTAATTTCTTCATCCTCAGGAGGCACATAAACCTTGATAGGTTCACCAACTTTTTCTTTACCCTTGGATCTTGGATCTATCTGCGGTTGTGATCTGGCCAATGTTGCTTCAGTAAGTGTCCTTTCTTTGATCACAATGCCTTTGAGTTTTGGAAGTGGCTTTTTACCAGAAGCTTCAGATTTAGATGTGACTTTCTCTGATTTAAGCCTGGCTTCTTCTTTCATTAAACTCTCCAAGTCCATTCCTGGATTTTCCTGAAGAAATAACTGTCTTGACATTTCCTCATCAAGATCTAAAAGTTCATCAGAACTTATCCTTTTACCAGTAGCAGAACTTATTATGTTCCCAGTATCAGAACTTGTCCTGTGACTAGCTTGTCTTGATGTGAATCCTCTACCTTGACTATGACCTCTACCCATTCCAGAGTTTCCTTGATCATCTTTTTCATTATCCTTTCCTGCCAGTGTCTTGTCAGTCTTGCATTTGGACTTAATTACTTTCTCCCCCTTTTTGGCATCAGCAGGTAGTAGAAGAGAGATAAGCAATTCCACTGAGGATTGGATTTCAGTTAATTGTGATTGTTGAGAAGCTTGATTTTTCAGAATTTCATCAATCTGAGCTTGTTGATGATCTTGAGTCTTCTCAATATAAGCAATCCTGTCAATGGTAGGTTGGAAGAACTTTTTCTTATCAATTTTCCAAAACTTGTTCCTGTTTGATAAAGTTCTCCTGAATCTTGTGGAGCTCTGCATGAGTAGTTGAATGAAGACCTTGTAGATGTTTAGTACTCAATGCAGTGACTCTAAGCTGGGTTTTGAAATCATCAGAATTTAACATTGCATCAGCTTTAGTCAAGTGCTCAGCAAGATGCTTTTCAGTTGGAACACAGGAAACTGAGTTCCATTCCTTAGTCCACTCCTGACCTGCAGGAGTTTCACTCCAAGGTACTGGTGCTTCTCCGGTAACAAACTTCTTAACCAGTTCAGACTTTAGAATAGTCTGTTGAGGAGCATGTCCTGAAGGACCTGTTGTATCAGCATCTGCAGTTGGAGCAGCATCACCAGTATCTCTAGCATTTGCAGCATCAGAACTTAAAGAATCAGTATCTTCTGATAAGACAACAGTGTGAGTAGCAATAGAGGCTTCAGCATCCTCTAATTGTTGATCTTGTTCTAAGTTCTGATCAACAGCCAAATCCTGATGCTCACCTAAAGTCTGATCATCAGCATCATGATGCAGAGAAGATGTTGTTGATAACTCTGGAGTTTGAACAGCATCAGGAACAGGTGTTGTAGAAGGATTAGTTACTGGTGGAGCTTCTAAGAAAAGTATGTCAGGCACAACCATATTCTGAATATCAATTTCAGCACTTAGGCCTGGATCAACAGGAGATACAGACTTTTGAACAGGAGACACAGATGGTGTGTTGGCCTTTTCAGTAGCAGCTTCCTTAGATGGAGTTGATGGAGAAGAAGTGACTGGAGAAAATTCCTTGTCTTGTGAGATCAGAGATTCCTGATCCCCTTCCTTAGCTGCTTCTTCATCATCATCTGAAACTGGCCTTTTTGCCCTCTGTTTCTGGTATCTCTTTGTTGATTTGGATTCCTTGGGAGTTTCAGGAACTGTCATTCTTCTAAGCCTTTTGAGAAGCCTAGATCCCCCAATTCCAGAATCCTTCTGAGAAGTCTTTTTCTCAGCTTCACTTATAACAGGTTCTGAAGAAGGAACCTATTCCTCGGTATCAGATTCATCTCTCAAGGTAATCCTCCTTCTCTTTTGAGGTGTTTGAGAAACAGTTTTTGTCCTCTTTGGCTTGGAGGAAGAAGGCTTCACAGTAGGTGCTGAGGCTGAGGGTTGTTCAGTCTGTGAAGTGGAGAGATAGGATTTGAGATATGTCCTGAGGGTAGGTTGAGTAGAATGAGTGGTAGGTGCTGAGGATGATGGTTTTTGGGTGTTTGTAGTTGGTTGGACATCAGAGTAAACAGATCTATAAGTATGAGGATCAGCATTTACTAGGATCTGTTTTACAGACTGAGGAATCTGTAATGGTCTAACCACTGATTTCTTAGTATCAGCATTTACCAGGTCATTAAAGTATCATTTTGCAACTCTAAAAGATGGGGTTGAGGAACTTATTAATTGAGGTTCATCAGTACAAAAAGTATATATAAGTTGACAGAATCTAGCAAAATAGACAACATTCCTATCCTCTGTCATCCTATCCCCAATAAAACCAATTATTCCAGTTGCAAAATCAAAATGAGTTTGATGGATAATAGCATACCCTATGTGCTGACTCAGAATTGGGATAACATCAAAATTCGAACATTTGTTTCCAAAAGCTTTGGTGATGCAGTCGAAGAAGAAGCTCCATTCTCTTCTGATATGAGCCCGTTTCAACTGCCCAAGTTTTGCCAAACTCCGTTCATATCCCAAATTTGCCATTAACTCCTGAAGAGCTGATTCTACTGGAATTGAAAAAGTACAACCTTCTGGGAGATGTAGAGCTTTGCGTATTGTACCAGGAGTGACTGCATAAGATGAATCACCCACTTTGAAAACAATATTGGGAGTGTCATGTTTACCACCATCATCAAAATGCCCAGTCCGCCAAAACGTCAGAACTTGTTGGCTCGAAAAGACTGAAGGTTGGGTCAGTGCATACCCAATCTCACTGTGTGCAAGAAGATCTTGCACAAAATGCAATTCAGATGGAGCTTCAGTATGATCAAGAATTGCAGCATAGTTGTTTGGAACAAACTTAGCTCCATCAATGATTAAATCCTTAGGTGCCATGTGAAAAATTGAGATTTAAAAGTGCTTGTTAGGTGTTTGATAAAATGTCTGTATGAAAAACCAACGTGAGAGAAAGAGAGAGTAAAAGCAAGTAGAGAGAAAAAGTATGAAGGAAATAAAAGATTAAAGAAATCCTTTCTCTGTCGTACTTATACTCTAAAAAAAATATTACCGTTGGACACCTGTCAGACATGCAGTAATAACGTATAGTTACTGAGCGCGAGAAAACAGGAATCATTACTTGCCCACTTGCCTGTTTGCAAGGAAAAACCGTTCCATTTACCCAGATATTTCATTAATCAAGGTGAAACAGTTTTAATTCAAAATTGAAACCGTTCCCACTGATTTAATTATTTTTCACTGCATCATTAATATTCTGAAAAGAAATCAAGTTAAAATGACCAAGATAAATCAAATGAGTAAGTACTGATAAAGGAAAGTCAGAACTTAAATTAAAACATGATTTATATGATCATCAGAATATCAATCAGGATTTATCAATGCATTACAAAATAACTGAGAGACAAAATCTTGAAATAAAGACAGATTTCATTAATATATCAAGAGAATACATTCATGAAATGGAAATTACATCAGTACTTATACAAGATTTCCCTAAGCTACGAAACCTAACATCAACAGCTTTAGTCCTAGCTAAGAAGCCTGACAAAGCTGATGATGAAGAAAAACAGGAAGAAGACGAGATTAAATCATTTCTTCTTCCTACTCTCGACAAACAGAATGGCGAGTCGGATGATTCGCTCTTGCTGGCGGAGAGCTTCCAGCCTTTCCTCCTCCAATCGCTCTAGATGGCGATCGTAGTCCATATAGAAGAACAGGAGGTGGGTCAGTACCTCCTGTGGGACAGAGTCCCATATCTCCTCAGGAATGGCCATGACGTGCCATTCCTGCTGCCAGTCGGCACAGCTTAGCTCCATATTGAAGTTTTGGTAGTTCAAAAACATGTTGTATCTGACCATTGTGTTTTTGAAAGAAAAAGTATGAAGGTAAGTTTGTGAGAAAGAATTTGATGGGAAGACTGATGTGAAGAGGCTGTTTATATAGGCAAGAGAATGTCAGGAGACACAAAGGTTTTTAATGCTGATAGGTAGAATTAATTCTACCTCGTCGCCCCAGACTTGGAAAAAGAATAACATTCATTGGAAAGAGAAAACATGGTTTAATGCGCACAAGACACAAGTAAAAGTTGACTGTTCGAGTACGAGTACCATTAATCCTAACCATAGTGACTATTAATCTTCCACTTCACATGTTCTAGATTGTTCCGAGACTGTTATCAAATTTTATCCACAGATAAGTCAAGTAAAGAATTTAGACTGTAATATCAGAACTTAGACTTATTTCAGAACTAACAGTCATCAGAACATAATTTCTTAACTCGAAAAAGGAATGCCTATCTTAGTAAATCCTCATACAAGTGCTGAGTTATACTCTTCATAACTTAATCGTCAGCCAGAACTTGTCCTCAGAGTTAGTGCAAAATGACACAATGACTGTTTATCTAAAACAACATAGACCACCACAGTAATTTTCATCATTCAGATGGAGTGATTAGTGTGTGCATCAAGCTAAATAGCAGACAAAGAGTAAAGTCTGATTCACTTCAGTATATCTTAGAAATAAGGCATAACTAAAATTTTGCTAAAGAGCTGTCATTATCCTGAAACCTACTCATAAATGAGTTCATGCTTGAGTCCACCTCAACTGTTTTGTGCTAATTTTATGCATCTTTTTAAATTCTATTTTACAGTGGCTTCTCAGTGTAAGTGAGTCACGACTGCTTATCAGAATTTATGCTATTATCAGAGTATTTCTCCAGTAATCATAGAGTGTGAAAAGTCACCGAGAAAATATTTTGCTTTTCTAATGCATATTTACTTAATACCAGCAATGCACTTGGGTCTTCCCTTCCACATTTTTGCTCTAGATCTCAAAGGAGTACCTGATTTTTATTCTTTGATCCTTTTTCTTTTTATAAGTGAGGTTTATCAGCACTTAGTACATTCAGCAGTTTTACTAGTATCAGAACTTAACAGATGAGTAGCATTATTCTAATTTGTGACTTAGTAATAAGATAAACAAAGTAAACTCAACTAAGCTCAATTATCAGAATTTGCTTGTGTCATAAAATTTCCACAGAAATAATTACTTCTTACATGGGATCATTTGTTTATTGAAGACTACTAGGTCAGTATCTAGCACAGTTATCCTCATAGGATTGAATTGTTACTTAGACAGACAAATCACTTATTAGAGTTTAGAAACATATATCAGACAACAGTCAGTACTTAAAAACATTTAGCAAGTAATCACAGAAAGAGATTAAATTCGGTAAGTACTGATCATAAAGTCTGATAATACAGAACAATACTAAGCAGCTTTAGAGAAAGAACCTGAAATCATTCCAAGTTCATTTACCAATCTTGTAAAAGTGGCTTCACACAGTGGTTTTGTGAAGATATCTGCTAGTTGTTGATCTGTTGGAACAAAGTGCAATTCCACTGTACCTTCATCCACATGTTCCCTTATGAAGTGGTACCTGATGCTGATGTGCTTTGTCATAGAGTGTTGAACTGGATTACCTGTCATAGCAATAGCACTTTGATTATCACAGTAAATAGGGATTTTGAAATATGTTAACCCATAATCCAGTAACTGATTCTTCATCCAAAGAATCTGTACACAACAGCTTCCTGCAGCAATATACTCTGCTTCTGCAGTTGATGTGGAAATTGACTTTTGTTTCTTGCTGAACCAAGAAACCAATCTGCCTCCAAGAAATTGGCAGCTTCCACTTGTGCTTTTCCTGTCAATTTTGCAACCTGCAAAATCTGAATCTGAGTAACCTATTAGTTTAAAATCTGATTCTCTAGGATACCACAATCCCAGATTAGCTGTTCCTTTAAGATACTTAAAGATTCTTTTCACAGCTGTTAAGTGAGGTTCTCTTGGATCTGCTTGAAATCTTGCACAAAGACAGGTAGCATACATGATATCAGGCCTACTAGCAGTTAGATAGAGTAGAGAGCCAATCATACCTCTGTAGTCAGTAATATCTACTGATTTACCAGTATCCTTATCCAGTTTTGTTGCAGTGGCCATGGGAGTGGATGCACTTAAACAATCTTGCATTCCAAATTTCTTCAGCAAGTTTCTGGTGTACTTGGTTTGACAAATAAAAGTGCCTTCTTCATTCTGCTTGACTTGAAGGCCCAGAAAATAGCTAAGTTCCCCCATCGTACTCATCTGATATCTTGACTGCATTAGTTTGGTAAACTTCTTGCAAAGTTTGTCATTTGTAGACCCAAAATTGATATCATCAACATAAATCTGGACCAGAAGTAAGTCTTTTCCATGGTTGAGGTAGAACAGTGTTTTGTCTATTATTCCTCTGTTGAATCCGCTTTCCAGAAGAAACTGAGCTAAAGTCTCATACCATGCTCTAGGAGCTTGCTTAAGTCCATAAAGTGCTTTATCAAGCCTGTAGACATAATCTGGATGTTTGGAATCTACAAAGCCTGGAGGTTGTTCAACATATACCTTCTCCTCCAATTCTCCATTGAGAAAAGCACTTTTCACATCCATTTGAAAGACAGTAAACTTTTTGTGAGCAGCATAAGCCAAAAATATCCTTATGGCTTCTAACCTAGCAACTGGTGCAAATGTTTCATCATAATCAATTCCCTCTTGTTGAGAATATCCTTTTACAACCAGCCTTGCCTTATTCCTTGTAATTATGCCATCACTGTCAGTTTTGTTTCTGAATACCCACTTTGTACCAACAACAGATCTATTCTTTGGTCTTGGCACTAGGGTCCAGACTTTGTTTCTTTCAAATTCATTTAACTCTTCCTGCATTGCTTGCACCCAATCAGCATCTTGAAGAGCTTCTTCCACTTTCTTTGGCTCAGTCTGAGAGAGAAAAGAATTGTAGAGACATTCATTTGAAGTACCTGTTCTAGTTCTAACACCTGCATCAGGATTTCCAATTATCAAATCAGGTGTATGTGATTTTGTCCACTTCCTTGCAGATGGAAGGTTTTCTCTAGAACTGGATGCTCCCCCATGATCCATGCTGTCTTCATTTTCATTATCTGATACTCCCCCTGAAACTATGCTCTCTGAGTTGGATTCTTCAGTATTTAGATTTTCAGCACTATCAGAACTTGGCTTATCAGAATTTGACGAATCAGAACTTGAAGAGCCAGATGTATGTTCTGATGTTTCTTGAGATGTGGTAGGATCTTGAGTATGCTCCCCCTGCATAGGTGCATCTTCCTTTGACGTAGTCACCACAGTTTCAATAACATCAGAGTTTAATCCATCAGAGTTTACAGTATCAGGACTTAGACTGTCAGGATTTTCAGTATCAGAATTTGAGTCTTCATTTCCAAATCTCAGCTGATCATGGTCAATGAAATCTTCAAGACCAGTAATCTTCTTATCATCAAAAGAGACATTGATAGATTCCATGACCACTTTTGTTCTCAAATTATAGACTCTGAAGGCTTTTGTGGAAAGTGGATATCCAACAAAGATTCCCTCATCAGCTTTTAGATCAAACTTGGATAGCTGTTCAGGATGAGTCTTGAGAACAAAACACTTGCATCCAAATACATGAAAGTATTTCAGATTTGGCTTCTTTTTCTTCACCATCTCATATGGTGTTTTTCCATGCTTGTTAATGAGTGTTGCATTTTGAGTAAAACAAGCAGTCTGCACAGCTTCGGCCCAGAAATAGGTTGGAAGCTTTGCTTCTTCAAGCATTGTTCGTGCAGCTTCAATGAGAGTTCTATTCTTCCTTTCAACAACTCCATTTTGCTGTGGAGTTCCAGGAGCAGAAAATTCCTGCTTTATTCCATGGTTTTTGCAGAACTCTTCCATTATCAAATTCTTGAACTCAGTGCCATTATCACTCCTTAAAATTTTCACAGAATCTTTGACCAATTTATCCAAATGTTTGACATGATCAATCAAGTTAGATGCAGTTTCACTTTTTGTGTGCAAGAAATACACCCATGTGTATCTGGTGAACTCATCCACTATGACCAATGCATATTTCTTCTTTGCAATAGACATGACATTTACTGGACCAAATAGATCAACATGTAGTAGATGATAAGGATCAAGAATTGATGATTCAGTCTTGCTCTTTAATGAAGATTTTCTTTGTTTGGCCTTCTAACAGGAATCACAAAGGCCATCAGGAGCAAATACTGACTTTGGCAGTCCTCTCACAAGATTTTTCTTGACCAGTTCATTTATATTATTGAAATTTAAATAAGAGAGTTTCTTGTGCCAATTCCAGCTTTCTTCAATTGATGCTCTACTCATCAGACAGATTTCAGAACCATCAGTACTTGTTGAAAGCTTAGCTTCATAAATGTTACCACGCCTGTATCCTTTCAGAACTACTTTGCCTTTAGATTTACTCACAATTTCACAGTGTTCTTCAAAGAAATCAACATGATAACCTCTGTCACAGATTTGATTTATACTCAGCAGATTGTGTTTAAGTCCTGAGACCAGAGCTACTTCTTTAATTATGACATTTCCAAGATTGATATTGCCATATCCCAATGTTTTTCCAATGTTGCCATCTCCATAAGAAACACTTGGGCCAGCTTTCTCCACAAAGTCTGATAGCAGGGCCTTATTTCCATTCATATGTCCTGAACATCCACTGTCCAGAACTAGAATATTTTTCATGTTGCCCTGCAATCACAAAGACCACTAATTATTAATTTTAAGGACCCAGACTTGCTTGGATCCTTTGGCCTTATTAAGTTTGTTAACATTTACAGCGGATTTAGAATCAGAGTTTATGTTAACAATTTTCTTATCAGAATTTACACTATCAGACTTTGAATCAGAATTTACACTAGAAGGAACAATGGAAACTTTCTTCAAAGAAGGTTTTATTTGATAATAATCATAGTACAAACTATGATATTCCTTACAAGTATAAATGGAATGCCATAAACTACCACAATGAAAACAAGGATTTTGTGGTTTGTATCTAACAGACTGACTCTTAACTTCTGATTTTGAAGGTAAGGAGTTAATATTCTTATTCTTCCTGCAAAAAGAAGCCTGATGGTTAGAACTTCCACAGTTATGACATGTTTTCCTAGGAGCATCAGGAACAGGTTTATAATCATTGCTTTTATTCACACCTTCCTTTCCATTCCTATTTTTCCTAGGTGATTTTACCTTGTTTGCATTCTTGACATCTTTCAGCTTATGCTTAAGCTGCTTCTTTGTCATTAAGCCTATGTTCACTTCAGCTGTCTTTTCCTGTTTTAGTTTGTCAGAAGTTGATTCCTCTTTAACTTCTGATTTCTCATTTTCAGACTTTACAGTTACAAACTTAACAGGTTTTAACTTTGGCTTTTGCTTAACAACATGCTTAATCTCTTCAGTTCCTTTATCATTCTTATATTCTCCATAACCTAAGCCTTCTTTCCAGTTTCCACTACTTAGCAAATTTTGAGTTGTTTTGCCAGAGTTAGTCCAAGTCCTGATAATCTCTCTTTCCTTTTCTAACTCAGTTTTTAGAGATTCATTCATTTTTAGTACTTCATCCCTAACATAAAAGCATCATCTCTATCCTTCTGAGTTTGATGGAACATGACTAACTCTTTTTCTAAGAAATCATTTCTTTTCTTAAAAGAAAGATTTTCAGAAGTTAATCTTTCACATGTTAAGTTTGATCTCTATAACTAACAAACATGGTTTTAAGATATCTTCTCAACTCATTAATATCATCAGTATGAAAAGCATAAGTAGTCTGAGGTACCTTTGTTTCAGCAGCTTCAGAACTGCTCTCAGCACTTTGTTTATCAGCATTTGCCATCAATGCATAGTTCTCCGCACTTTCAGATTCTGAGGTGTCTGTCCAGCATTTCTGCTTTGTGACAAGAGCCTTGCCTTTGTCACCCTTTGCCTTCTTGCAATCAGGAGATATGTGGCCTTTCTCACCACAGTTATAGCATTTAACATTGGTATAATCTCCTCTGTCAGACTTTTCTCCTCTGCTTTCAGATCTTCTGAAATTCTTCTTGTCAGAACTTATGCCTTTCCTGGAAAACTTCTTTCCCTTCCTGAACTTCCTGTATGCAATCTTTGTGATTCCTTTCACCATAAGAGCACACAGCTTCATCATCTCATCATCAGCATCAGTCTCAGGCAAGCTTTCAGAATCTGAGTTATCATCACTTTCAGAACTTGATGACTCAATTTTAGACTTTATGACAAGAGCTTTACCCTTGTCTTCCTTGAGGAAGCTGCTTTGGGGGATTCTTCTTCAGCCTTAAGAGAAACTGTCCTTGACTTTCCTCCTTTCCTCTTGCTTCTTTGTTCCATCTCAAGCTCATGAGTCTTGAGCATTCCATAGATTTCATCAAGAGTTGTTTCATCAAGATTGTAGTTGTCTCTTATTGTCGTTGCCTTCAAATCCCAGCATTCAGGAAGAGCTAACAGGAATTTAAGGTTTAAATCTTCAAGATCATACTCTTTATCAACCAATGATAAATCATTCAAAAGTTTGACAAATCTATCATATAAATCATTCAATGACTCATTAGTCCTTGAGTCAAAATGTTCATACTCTTGAGTGAGTATTGTCTTCCTGTTCTTCTTAATTGTGTCAGTTCCCTGACACCTTGTTTCCAGAGCATCTCATATCTCCTTAGCAGTCTTGCAGTTGTGTTAGGAATATATGTGCATTAGTTTGATGATATGTTTAACAAAACACTTAAGTAGAAATTCAGTGTCTGTAGCCTCAACGGATAAGACCACTTTGGCTATCCGTTGATGGTGTAGCTATACTTAGAATAAGTCTAGTATTGTAGCATATTTCAGTCTCTGTATTTAAGATGTAATTCTTAGAAGTTGAGAGAAACTATGAGTCATGTTGACTACTAGATGATATGCAGATAGGAAGGCCAATTGTAAATATTTCATGCCTTGTAATTTTGTATAAATGAAGTGGTATCAACGGATGACTTAAAGACCTTCAACGGATGAGAAGCTAAGCTTCAACGGATGTCTCTAAAGCTTCAACGGATAACATCCTTCAACGGATGATGTGCATCAACGGATGAAAGCTTCAACGGATGTTCTGTTGATTAACCGTTGATAAGTGGTAGTTGTAACAGCAGACAGAGGCACATGGGTTGACAGAGATAACTGAAATGTGAAGCCTAATTTCAGGAACGTCAGAAAAAGCAGCCGTTCTACTCTAGTATAAAGAGACATTAAGTCAACAAAGTACTGGAGTGAACTGGAGAAGAAACAAGTGGAGATCTTACTTTATTATTTCATATATCCTTGTCTTCACTTGAAAACTTGGTAATATAAAAACCAAGTTGTAGCTAGTAATTAGATATGAATTTTTCCAGAGTTGTTTAGAAAAATCTTGAGAGAAAATATCTAGTTTGTACTAGGATGCAGCTGTGATCAATTCTTAGATCACAGAATTTCTGAAATACCATCTCTGGTGGAACAACAAATCCACCAGAAAAGTTTTTAAAGGTTACTTGTGGTTTACATTGTGTTTGGATATATCGTCTGTATAGCTTAAAGGCAATCACACACTTGGTC